>NC_060157.1:19662714-19693918 GCF_021292245.1 Micropterus dolomieu | reverse complement strand
TTTTTTTTATATATAAATGTCTCCGAGATGTAAGCATCAGCATAATGCTTAAAATGTAGAGTGAAGGCTCTCCATTGCTCTTTACTTGAAACGTAACGTGGTGAATTTATTCTGTGACTGAATACCACATTTCCTTCCATGTGGTCTAAGTTGCTGAGAATGTGTTACCTTTTTTCAGCAGTGCTTGCTTCATGTACAGTCACACAGATCTGGAAACAAGTCTTCCACATTTCGGTCATGACATGTCAAGCCTATAAAAAGTATTCACCCCTATGGACCTTTTCATGCATATTGTTGTACAACATTGATTCAGTAGATTATCTGAAGCCAAAGTAAAAGGAAAAGTGTGCACTGGCCTAAATTAAGAACAAATATAAATGCCATTAGATGCGTATGTAAAGACCCTCTTTAAGTCAGTTTTTAATTTTGTAAAAAACTGACTTAGAGGGTCTTTACAGACTCATAATGCCACTGTAACTGCTGCCAAAAGTGTCTTTACAATTAAAGACACTTTTGGCAGCAGTTACAGCCAGGGTGTTCAGCAGGTCTGTATTTGTTTTGCACATCTAGGTACTGCAATTTGTCCCCTGTTCTTTGTAAAACTGACGAGTCTGTCAAATTGCATTGTGACCAAGAGTCAGCAATTTTCAAGTCCGACCACAAATTCTCTTCTCCGATTTGGCCATTTTCAGGACTCCTAACGTTGTTGTTTTGGAGCCTGTGTGGCTTGCATGGAAAATAAATCTTATCCCAAGTTCTTTCAGACTTTTCAGGATTTCTCTGTATTTTGCTGGATAAATTTTACACACTGCCTTCACAAGCCTTCCAGGCTATCATGGACTCATCGTGACAAAAAGACCTCCCCCGGCCACAGGAACGCCTAGTCATCTATTACAGGAACATGATATGGCGTGGGGAAAAAGATGCCTCAGTGCATGTTTTATGTTAGTCACTCTGTATGTGAAGCACTTTGACACATCAGATGTGAATCGGCCATACTATCTTCTTCCTGTTGTGGGCTTGGGTGATCCGTCCATACTGTCCACTCCAATTGGGAAGAACAGACTTGTGACCTCATGGTTTAAAGCAGATGAATGCAGCAGGAAAATTTGTTTGTGTTAAATCTCTGAACAGTGGATAATTATGTCAAGTGACAGAGGTGCTGGAACCCTATTGATGCCCGTCCCTCCCCCTCTCTTAAATGTATACAACTGGGTACCACATTCTAATACACCTTTTATAAATGGTTTTATTAATGTTAATAAATCATTAATTAATGCTTTAAAGATCAGACATAAGCCACAATACACTGGAGGAATTCAGGGCTACAGAAATCCAATAGGTGATCAATGAGGTGGCAGTGTGAAAACCCACCCAATACACATTGCTTGTCTGAATTCACAATAAAAAATATATATAAATGAGTCATAACTAGTCAAAAAGGCAATTCAACAAATTACATTTTAAAAAGAAAATAGCATAGGCGTAAGTTGTTTATTTTCTCCGACTTGACATAGCAGATGTTTTCACAGGGTGAACACCTAACATAAAGAGTAAACTGGTAGTCATGTGTAAAATGTGTGCATTTAAATTGCTATATTCTATATTAGTTGGTTTGTTGGGTAAATCAATTGTATACTTACGGTTTGCACTACAATACAATACATAATACAGTATTTGTAATGACTTTGTAGGGTCCAGGCTTTTTAGCTACGCCCCTGTCAGAGTGGTGCTCCACCAAGATGCTGGGTGAATGGGTTTAAATCGGTTTAAATGCAGCGCTGCGGCATGTGGTGACCTCTGTCTGCCGCAGGGAGAACAGCTCAATCCCGGGCTAAACTCCCAGACTGTTGTCCTGAGTATGGCTGCCTGACGGCATGTAGTTTTCCTCACGTTATCCCAACAGTCATGGACATCAGTTATTGTGACATGCACGCGGACTCATCAGCAGCCTCACTTTATCTCGAAACAATAATTAATTGTGCATTAGCATTGCTCAGTTCTCGGTAATGTCTTTCAGTAACGTACGTGTCTTTCAGTTGGTTAAAGTTGCTTAGCAGCTAGCTCTTACTTAGCTAGGAAGCCTTTGTAGCAGCACGTAAGCTAGCTAATGTCTTGGGCGATCTCTAGCTTTCAACGGCTGTCAGCATCATCAGCCCTCTGATGGAAGGGTGAGGGGGACGATGCTGGGATTCCTCCATATCCTTTTAACAGGTAAGCCAAGGCAGATAATAATGGTTAGCTAAGCCAGCTAGCTATAAAGCTCTCCAGCTAGGTAGCTTATGGGTCCTGTGATTATGCAACGGGACAACTTAACCCGGCAGCGAATTGAGCTTTAGTTAGCATTATTGCACTGGCAACTGCTGTTCATTCACCAAATTAAAAGAAATAGTTATTTGTCATATTTGTGACTTCCGAATCGTTATTATGTAAATATGACTTAGCATCTTTCAACGCTGAAAAACTGACTTGTCCCATAACGTTAAGTTAATTAACGTTGTAGTTTGATTTAGAGAGGCATTTATTTAAATTTAACGTTATGGTTATTTTAGATACTGTAGTTTGTGGTTCTGTTGAACTGTGTTATACTGAGAGATGTTTATGATACCTTATTCACCCCATTTAAGTACAAACTAACTTACAGCCTCTAAAATGATCGTAAAGTTGAATCAGCAAATGTTTCAGTTTTCACCAAAAACATTCATTACAGGACTTTTGTATTAGCCTATTCCACATTAGTTTGTTATGTGTTAGGTGTACCTAATAAACAAGCAACTGAGTGCAAATACCTGACAGTTCGAATAGATTTGAATCTGTATTTGCTTGAAAATAATTCCATGTTTGTATTTCCCTCACAGGCCTGATAGGTTTTCTGTGGGATGGAGTTTCTGCTTTTGGTAAGACTGGGATTGCTATAAACCTGCTGCATCCACAGCCTTCTCCACATTTTCTGTCTCAAAGTAATCATCTATCTGGTCCACAGGTGGGGTCAGACTAGTGGATGGGGAGAACAATTGTTCTGGCAGAGTGGAGGTGCTCCGCCATGACCAGTGGGGGACTGTTTGCGACCATGGCTGGGACCGCCGGGAGGCTCACGTGGTGTGCCTGGAGCTGGGCTGTGGCTTAGCTGAATTTGCCCTTCCTGGTGCAGCATTTGGTGCAGGCAGTGGAGAGATCTGGCTGCGGCATGTCCAGTGCTCTGGACACGAGTCCAGTGTGACACGCTGCGCTTATGTCCTCCACAGTAACTCCTACTGCACCCATGAGAACGATGCAGGAGTGAAATGCTCAGGTGAGACTTGAGGTATTTCATCTACCAAGGTGCAGTGTCAGAGTGATTTCTGCTGGGTTTATTCATAGAGGTTATTCTAGATATTGACCAGTTAGACATATATGCGTACAAATACTCAACGCATACAATTTTCAGTATACTTGAGCATTTCATCTTTGACTTGGTACATGTAAACACTCCTGTGCAGAGTAACCTGGACATTGTATATCCCAATTGATAAGCTGAGTGAGAGTGTGGTTCATGGGATCATTCACATTTCATGATTTTGTGATGTCACATTTTGGGATTAACGTGTCTTTCCCACACAGGTACCCTTTTAATGCCCACCCTCACCCTGCTGTCACCTCACACTGTGTTCTCTCCCGGCGAGGCCGTTCGCTTCGGCTGCAGCGCTCTGCTGGGTCACCACCTCAGTGACTTCCACTTGTACAAGCATGGAGTGTCCACGCCGCTGGTTACACAGAGGGCGGACCAGACCCAGCCCACAGTGGAGCTGACACTGTCCGACATAGAGACTTTCCACCAAGGCAGCTACAGTTGTGGGTACAGGATCAAGGGCGGCTTCCCTTCTCAGCTGCTCAGCTCTCCACCCAGCAACTCCATCAACATCACTGTGGGTGAGTCGTAACCGCATTGTCTAATCCATCATAACTGTGTCCCATAGCACTTTTTTTGTTGTTGTGTAATCTAAATTAGATGTTTGACAACTCACCCTAATAGGTTTGTGCCATTTTTGATTAGAAATTCCTTTGCCTTGACTGTGCGTTAAAAAATAGAAGAAAATAGTCTTGAAGTGTAAAAATATGCGTCGGGTCACGTTGACATGTGTAGTGTAGTGTAGCTGTGCAGTTGACAACTTTAGAAAGCTAGTTTAGTGGATTCTTTTGAGCTTGGGTTATTTTGTTACACATTGTTGTTTTCACTGCTACTTGTATTGTCATTCTTTCGTTTGCTTGTAGCTGTGTTGCATGTAATTGTCGTTCATTTTGATTTATTTGTTTCAGTTTTCCACTTTGATATTTGGTATTGGCAAGTGCATTTTGCATGTAATGAAATCTTTTCATCTAGTGTTCTGATTTTTCCAGTGTCCACAGAGATGGCTTTAACCCCACCAAAAACATTTAAGGGTTGGAAGGAAAACTAGTTTTATGGCTGAGATCCAAACTCCATCTTTTTTCTTTTGAAACCTAATCAAAACTCTTATTACCCTTTTCAATAACCCATTTCATTCCTTTCTGACTGATCACAGTGGAACTTCTGACTCCTCACCACTGGTACAACACGTCTACTGAGGCCCCGGCTGGTTCCGTCATTAAAGGCCACAACTTTAACATCACCTGCTCCACACCGCAGCAGTACCCTGGGGGTTCCTTCCAGCTGCGTCTGATCCGCTCCAATGGCACAGTGCGCCAGTCCCTGCCTGCTCTCACCCCGTCTGTCACTTTCACCTTTCCTAATGCCCAGAGCTCCAACGAGGGCTACTACTATTGCCTGTATCGGGTCCAGCTGGGTGGACGAACCTTTGTCTCTAGAGAAAGCCAGCCCCTGCCTATAGCCATCAGAGGTGAAACTGAACATTAGATAGACAATATATGTTAGGAATAGCATTTTTACATTGTTAAAAAATTTTTATTTTTTTTTCCACACCAGTTAGACTGTATGTAGATATTCCTGGCACTTGGATGTACAGCTTTTGTGTGTCTCTTGTTTGCAAATTTGTTAGTTGCAGCAATGGATAAATTTCCATTTATGATAAGCCACCTTGTGTGTAACTTACAGACAACTCCTCTCACCCTCAGACCCAGATCCAGTACTGAGTCCAATGGTGATCAGCTGGCTTGTGTCTGGCCTGACATTTTTTGTAGCTGTCATCATTATACTTACTGTGGCCAAGGTACTGTGTAACAAGGAGAAGAAGCCCTCTGAACTGGAGCGAGAGACCAGAACCTGTAAGTTCCTTTTTCCTTAAGAAGCCTTTGAGCTTTAGACAGACATGTGATGTTATTTTTAGAAAGCATACTGTGTGTGTGTGTGTGTGTGTGTGTGTGTGTGTGTATCCAGAGTAACAGATGTGCTTCTGTCTACAGGTGTGGACAACACTTATGTTGCCTTATCAATTAACAAGCTATGACGGGGTATGCAGGCAACTGATGACTGAAGGTATTGAAGGTCATGAATCTTGCACATACAATGCCTATAAAAAAAGTATTTAAGTTTTCACATTTTCTTGGGGTTTTTCCATAGACTGTGTAAAAGAAGTGGACTTACTCACCATGACGTCCCCCATTAGTTTGTGGATGCTGTTTTGAAGCCTCAAGTTTTGCAATTGCTATGTTGATTTTTTTGCAACCAGGCACTGGACGTGACCATATTTGGATGAGACGGTGGCGCTTGCAAACCTGGTTAGCTAGGTGCATCTGTAATTCACATTGGCTGTTCAAAACGGGCTAAACTGCTGTGTCAGAAGGTGTCTAACAGGACAGCGAGGCATCAAGTGCTGTTCCAAACGGCTCGAAAAATCTCTTCCTGTCTCGTATGATGCCTTCAAACTGTCCCCGTAACAGCCGGTTTTGAACGCATCATCGATAGTGACTTGATGCTGCCTATCATCACCCATAAACCAGCGCAGCTGTGGCTTCGGCTGCGAAAACTAGTGAAGATGACGATTTTTGAAAAGCTAGCAATAACTAAACACTGAACTATCATATTAGCCCTTGACTGTAACCAACCAAGTTTGTTCAGTATGATTTGGGAGGCGTCTGTTAGCCATTTGCCTAACACTTAGTTGGCTGATGCTAAGGCTACCGTCTCTTTTGACAGCCAGATAAGACGCAAGACGGCGTGCTGACGTCACGTGTTTCCGTAAGAAGGCTGTTCGAAACCAATTAACAGAGATGCCTTCACTTGAAAGTTAAGCCTTCTGAGGCAGCGGTCAATTGGCAACTGCCTTCTGTTTCGAACACAGCCGTTATCTATGATTTTTAACCATGATGCTAATGTGGGCTAGCTAATAACAGATTTAAAACAAAACGTACTTACCAGAAAAATTAACAGCTGACTCGTTATAAGCTTGTTCAACGAAGCAGGTTAAATTTACACAGTGCAGTAGATATAAGTCACTCTAGCCTGATTGACAGGTCGCCATGGTAGCAACTTGTCAATCACAAGGTAGTCCTGCCCTAAAGCATACGCTGCTTTATCGTCTTATTTTCCTCTAAATGGAACCATAATTTACAATAAAAAAATTAAGATTTGAACCTAATGATTGAGATCATACATTTATTATTAAAGTATTTCATTGTATCGTCTCCCATAGCCTAAATAATCTCAGCTGTTAATTTGCTGTTAAATAAGATTATTTAACGGCTCTGTGTTCTCCGTAGTTGATCCGAGGACCCACAAAAATTATATCTGTAAACACTCCGACGTACAGCCAATCACAATCTGCCACATCGTCATACAAACATACAGCCAATCACATTATGTGACGTTACCGGCAGACGCAGGACCTCTGGCAGATCTGAGCACCCAAGCACATCTGGTACCTACACTGGATGTTGCCGCCTTTTTATATACAATCTATGGTTGCCGCCTGTTGTTTTTTTTTTTTTTTTTTTCTTCTTAACAGTAAATCAAAGAGGATTTAATATTTTCTTGGATCCATCCTTTTTATCTTATTGTTTAAAAGTATGAGTAGGATTTTCCTAAAGAAACTTAAAAAAAAGCACAAAGTATAGACCATAGACTGTATATAAAAAGGTATAGACTCGTACAAAAATGATCCCCCTCACTCATCACTGTGACCCACTAGAAGTGCATGGCGGTGTCTGTATCTACAGAGACCCTGCCTTCTGCCTGTATTTTCTTGTGTTCGGGACATTTGTGGGCACCAACCTTTGTGCAGCGTGCAAGGTGTGAGGTCGGGACATGGCGAGCAGGTCACACCACTGTCTCGGTTTCTCTTCTCTGTCTGTGTCATGGCTGTATGATGTGCTGCAGGTCTGCGTGACTGAGCTACACACTCACACAGACAGGTTGAAGCGTGCGCTACATTCACAAAATATTCGGCAACGTGGATCCTTCCAGGTTTGGCTGTGTGGTTTTATTTTTTTGTGTGCTTCAGACCAGAACAGCTGTGACACAATCAGAAAATAATGTTTTATTTCTCTGATTCATTGCTTTGTTCTCGCCAACACAGCTCCCTCTCTTCATTCGCTCTCTAGCTCGCTCGACCACCGCTGCTCGCTTAATCTTGCTCGTTGAACCTGGAAGGAGAGGCCAACTTTGTCATGTGTTTACAAACTGCAACTACAAATCCTACTAATTATGCCTCTAAGTGTTTTCTTTTTACAATAAAAGCAACATTATGCAACTATTGTATCTTCGAATACCAGCTTCAAATCAGTTGATGACCCTGATTTGTGATGGGAACAATGGTGCCTCCTTGAGTCCCACTTGGTGCCTGAATGCCTGTTCTTGCACTTGGTTTGAGCGGGTACAATCTCCCGCTGGAGGTGCATAACGCTTTACGGCACTACATCACACACACCACCTAATATAATCAACTAAGAAGAAGCTAGCTCAGTATTCACGTCTATAGTTTTCCAGCCTACTACACACCCACACACGTAGAGAGACGTTTCAAGAGTTTTTCTGGGGGCTGGCCTGTGAAATTGAATAATATTCAGGGAGAAAATAGACTAGATTTACTTGCTTCTAAAGTAGCTGCTAATTATAGCTGGCGTTAGCTCAGGTAGCTGCGCAGCTGACTGCCCAGACTCCCGAGGAGTGAATACTTTTAAAAAAAAATTTTTATAGGCACTGTAATATTTTATTTTTCATCGTCTGTGTCCATATTCATAATTGTACAACCCTAGTGAATTGAAGTGACTCATTTTGTGTTTCAGACCGAAGGCTCACACCGTGTTTATCGTGGATTCAGTCGGCAGGGGACCTAACACAGAAACAAACAGCTTGGTTGGACCTTATGAAAAAGGCACCACCTGGTCCCAGTTCAGTACAGTTTGGATGAGTCACTTCTTACTGGACTCTAACAGAGTATTCTTTCATACCAGACTTGAGGCTAGTGTGGAAGAAAGGGGGAACAATGGATACGATTGACTTTTAAGGCAAGCTGTGAGGTAACGGACACAGAAAACTGACAGTAAGAACTATTTCAATTTCGGAGTCAGTATTGGTTCAAGCTAGACAAATTCACTCAGACTCGGCTGCTGATGTATGGAGTGGGAAAACACTACTAAACTGACATGGGCTCTTCAGGTCTCTGTATATGCAGTTTAAAAACATTGTTTTGTGTTAATTACCAGGTGACCCTAAAGACAGACTAGCTCATTATGTACTCTTCTACAGATCAATGGAATGAATTTTTGTATTAACTCTAACCTTCTATGCATCTTATGTAATTTACAACATGTCCATTACCACATTTAAAGTCTGTAAATAGAAGCTGAAGTTGATTGAAATGCTGCTGCTGTTCGGGGTTCAATCACTTATGTTTGACAGTCTACAAATATTACTGCATGTAATGTAGGTTCATTTTTATATCATCAGATCAAATTCCATAAGAGGAAAACACTTAACAAATTCAATACTATGGGTTCGTTATTTTTTTTTATACACTATTCTTCACATTTAAAATGTAGCTTTGCTCCTGAATAAATTACTTGGAAGTGTCAAATGTTTAAATATACAAGCTCTTTTATAGTTTGTCTTACAAAACAGCAATACAAACCAAATCACAACATCAAACTACAGGATGTAAAGGTGGGATTATGTAGTACAAAAGTGTGATATTGCTGAACTATGTCCGCTGAAACAAAGCACAAACATGGTATTACAGCTTGTATAAATAGTGTAGTATGATATTTTTACCCGAGATAAAACTTTTCCCCAAATGCTTATTAAACACTGAAAAAAAAAAAACATGAGGCACTTGCATTACAGCTGGTCTAAAAACTGTCCCAACTGTACTAGATTATTTCTGATAAATTGACAAAAGGAAGCATTGTTGTACCCCAAGATGATATACTACAAAGATTTTGTGAATCTCTTTACATTAATATACACAGGATCATAAACCGTTAAGACACCCTTATTACCAAGTACTATAACGCTGGGGAAAAAAGGAACATTTTGGGAAGCTAAATAAATCTGTTATACACCCTGTCCATATCTCACCATAATGAAATAGAGTTGAATGGAATTTTGATTGTGACGCTCAATGCGCAAAACAAAACTCACTCAACAGCGTATAATGATAATCCACTGAGCTTGAATGGCCGACATCAAGATCTGTGGATATGTAATGTACTGTGGCACATTGTGAATATATTCCAAATTTCTTTGCATATTCAGCACTGCATGCCAAACACTACTGTGTGCACTGTACTGGGAGGAGCTGTGGATGATTATCTCTAAATTTTACAGATCCCACTGAAACCATCTGAAGGAATCTGTTTTTTTAGTTTTTTTTTTTTAGTAATATTTTCTTTTTAAAGTGGCATCTCATCTATTCTAGTAGTGATGTACTGAAGCTGTGTGACAGGTATATATTTTACATATAAGTAAGCAAGCAAGCAATTAAACTGCAATTACAACCCACACAAATATTGCATAAACCACAATTTCATCAATGTCTAAAATAAAGGCATAAACCAAAATACATTCCTCGAATTAAAATGCATAATAAAGTACAACAGCCCTATAAAATGAGCACAAATAAAAAAAGATCATTCTATCCCTTTAAGGGATTCATTTGTCTCCATGTTGGAAAAAACTATGTAGAGGAAGGCGGCCACAGCCAGGAAGAACACAAACTGAAGCCAGAGTGGGATGAGGCGAGACGACTTTGGTGCCTTCGGAGCCTCTTGACCAGATTTCATGGTTGTCGACTTTAAGTAAGAGCTTCTGTAAGTGGTAGGTATGTCATACATGTAGGGCCTGAAAAGGAAGTGCAAATTTTTAATTCTCCTTAAAAAACTAGCAACTACACAGGATGAATTATTGATAATTTTTATGTAATCGATTACGTCGACGAAAAAGTACAAGTACTGCAAATCTGTACAGCACTTGCCTAGATATACTTGTTTACATTCCACCACTTTGATTAATCTAAAAATAATATTAATCAGTGATGGAAATAATTGTTAGTTACAGCTTTATTTATAATGAAGTAGTAAGGTTGAGCATTTCATCAAAAATGTTCAGATCTTCTTAGTGTGTGATGGATGTGTTTTTTTTGTTGGGATGGGGTTATGAAGGTTTTAAATAACTAACACTTTGATGCAGCTTCTGTGGTGGTATACAATGATAGATTCAACTGAGCAAAACTGAACCTAAATAGACTGATCAGCTGATAACATCTGACGACACTACTTGACTTTGTATAAATACTTACTCGTCAACAAAGTCTGTTCCTTTGTATTCAGGGCTTGAACTTGAGTATTGTGAGTAGGATGTCCTGTAGAGAGTGACATAAAACAGTGCATGTGTGACGGTCCTGTTTACTCACCAACTGAGACAGCAACCACTGCTAACATTTGAATAATTCCAACTTACTTATCATATTCCCTCTCAGTCCACTCTGATCTTGACCTCATGTAAGACCCACTAGATAGACAATTAAAAAAGGAATTACAAAATTATTGAATTAGACTAATTTATATATGCTCATAATTTACTGAAATACAGGAAGGCTGAAAACAGAAGACACTGAATGTTTCGAGCTAATAAAAAAAATAATATATATATTTTTGTAAAAGAACTGACCTGTCTCCCGAACCGTCGCTCCTGACCTGCAAACAGATGTGCAATTATAGGCGATCTAAATATAACTGACTTGATTATTTTGTTAAAATCAGGCAGCATAATCTCTCAAGAAATCGGCCACTCAACATATGTTAGGTGCCCATAGCACATTTTTTACCCCAGTGCCTTAAGATATGGGCCACCGATAATTTGAGTATCAAATCTTTTTTTTAAAATGTATTTGCTATATGCAGTGGGGAGAACAAGTATTTGATACCCTGCTGATTTTGCAGGTTTTTCTACTTACAAAGCGTGTAGGTGTCTGTAATTTTTATCATAGGTACACTTCAACTGTGACAGACGGAATCTAAAACAAAAATCCAGAAATATATTAATTTGCATTTCACTGCATGACATAAGTATTTGATCACCTACCAACCATTAAGAATTCCGGTTCACAGACCTGTTAGTTCTTTAAGAAGCCGTCCTGTTCTCCACTCATTACCTGTATTAACTGCACCTGTTTGAACTCGTTACCTGTATAAGACACCTGTCCACACACTTAATCAAATGGAAACCAACCTCTTCACAATGGCCAAGACCAGAGAGCTGTGTAAGGACATCAGGGATAAAATTGTAGACCTGTACAAGGCTGGGATGGACTACAGGACAATCGGCAAGCAGCTTGGTGAGAAGGCAACAACTGTTGGCGCAATTATTAGAAAGTGGTCAAAAAGCAGGAAATATACCCCCCCCAAAGACCTGGTGGCGTAAAGATACAGTTATATTATTCAGGAAACTCAGATCAAACAGCAGATCAGTTTGTCTGTTGATAAACTGTAGGGAAAAGTGTGCCATTTCAACTCTGGCAGCGGGCGTGTGCGTGAAACGAGATCGACCGCCCACAGTTTGACGGGATCGCGCCAGCTACACAGAGGCCGTGGCCATGGTTAGCTCGCAGAGAGCTTGTTTGCCTGTCTGTTGATGGGGAGCGCAGAACGACCCCGCGGATCAAAGTCATATGAAAAGGCCTTATAAACCACCTCACAACCATTCACAAGAAATTAATTTATAACGTTCCAAAACCTTTAACATAAGGACGACTTAAAAAGCAATCATTCATACAGCAAATTGTAACCTATATAGGCTACATGAGTGATCAATCGACACCAACGTCAAAGTAAACATTAGACATAGCCAATAACAAGCACTAATCAAATCATACCCAATTTATCCGATCCTTAGTGTCAACTCAGTGTTAGGCAAGTTACTCAGAAATAATATTGCTATTACCTAGTTAAAAAGTAATTAGCTACTCTACTTTTTACTGGGTGATATAACGCCACTCTCTCCCGACGTGTCCAAGCATCAGTGGCAGCAGCGGCTGGAGTTTTCCCGAGTTTCACGTTGCTGCGCTGCTTTAGCTGATGTTTTAATTAACTAAAGATGTAGAACTGTTCGCGTTGAAAGCTTTTTGCTGGTCGCACAAAGTTTACAACGGACGACAATGTTCTTTGCATCTTAGACTGTGACACAGTAATGGCAATAACGTTACTTGCAGCTGTCGAAAATACCTCTCTCCCTGTTCTCCTGTCTTCCTTTAGCTTTTTGTCTAACAGCTGACTTGAACAACAGGTCCGGTGACGCTGAGCTGCACCGCGGTCGCGCATTTACGTCAGGGATGGTGCGTTCAGTAGCGCAGCGTTACTTGGATTAGTAACAGTTTAGGAAATGGTAATCCGTTACATTACTCTTTACTGGGAAAAGTAATATTCCAGTATTAGTGCCCAACACGTTACCACTGATGCGCGAGAGCGACTGTGGTACACACTGCGCAGGTGTGGAATGGGTAGCTGCAGGCAAATGAACATCCTTGCTGATACCTTCAAAGTAAGAAAACTGTACACACTTCAGCCTGTAGATGTCGTCAAAGCCTCTCCATTTCACTCGACCAGCTCCTGTACCCCCCCCCCCCCCCCCCCCCCCCCCCCCTTTTATTTTTTATTACAGATATGCATGATTCACGTGGGTCAGATTTTCAGGTCGGAAAATCTGGAATTACGGATTAATCCGGAAAAGTCACATCCCTGATGAGGAAGGTGAGGGATCAGCCCAGAACTACACGGCAGGACCTGGTCAATGACCTGAAGAGAGCTGGGACCACGGTCTCAAAGAAAACCATTAGTAACACACTATGCTGTCATGGATTAAAATCCTGCAGCGCACGCACGCAAGGTCCCCCTACTCAAGCCAGTGCATGTCCAGGGCCGTCTGAAGTTTGCCAATGACCATCTGGATGATCCAGAGGAGGAATGGGAGAAGGTCATGTGGTCTGAGACAAAAATAGAGCTTTATGGTCTAAACTCCACTCGCCGTGTTTGGAGGAAGAAAAAGGATGAGTACAACCCCAAGAACACCATCCCAACCGTGGAGCATGGAGGTGGAAACATCATTCTTTGGGGATGCTTTTCTGCAAAGGGGACAGGACGACTGCACCGTATTGAGTGTAGGATGGATGGGGCCATGTATCGCGAGATCTTTGCCAACAACCTCCTTCCCTCAGTAAGAGCATTGAACACACAGCCAGGGCAACTAAGGAGTGGCTCTCTAAGAAGCCTCTCAAGGTCCTGAAGTAGCCAACCCAGTCTACAGACCTGAACCCAATAGAAAGTCTTTGGAGGGAGCTGAAAGTCCGTATTGCCCAGCGACAGCCCTGAAACCTGAAGGATCTGGAGAAGGTCTGTATGGAGGAGTGGGCCAAAATCCCTGCTGCAGTGTGTGCAAACCTGGTCAAGAACTACAGGAAACGTATGATCTCTGTAATTGCAAACAAAGTTTTCTGTACCAAATATTAAGTTCTGCTTTTCTGATGTATCAAATACTTATGTCATGCAATAAAATGCAAATTAATTATTTAAAAAATCATACAATGTGATTTTCTGGATTTTTGTTTTAGATTCCGTCTCTCACAGTTGAAGTGTACCTATGATTAAAAATTACAAAATAAAAATATTACATGCTTTGTAAGTAGGAAAACCTGCAAAATCAGCAGTGTATCAAATACTTGTTCTCCCCACTGTATGTATAGTCGAGCAGAAGGCTAATTCTTGGGTCACGTTTTCTTTAGATGCCTCTGGTCACGCTCAGCATCAAGAGGCAAATAATGCAAAACAAACACACTGCGTGGACAGTGATACTTACAGGTGTCCTGTAAACATAGGTGACTTGATCCTCTGAAATCAAAACACAAACATGAGGCTAAATTTCAAGGAAAGTGTACTATTTCCCGCACATCTGCAATACCCAAGTGGCCAACACGAGTACAGGGATTGCTGCCAAGGTATATAAGGCAAAATACTAACTAGAAATAACCCCTAATTGCTCCCAATGGCTTTGCCATCGGTGTGTGAATGTTAATTTCTGTTTCGGATGAGCCTCTACCAGTTTATGAATGTGAGTGAACGGGTCAATATGATGTGCTTTTAGTGGTCGGAAGACTAGAAAGGCGCTATACAAGTACAGACCATTTACCATTACAACATTTCTGGATTATGGGGAAGTGTAGTATCCAATGTTTTTATTTAACCTATTTTTTTAAGACAGGCAGCCCAGTGAGGTTAGAAGGAACTAAAAGTTAGAATATCTTGGCCTATGTGGCTTCAATTTTGATCATTATTAATGATAAATGGTCTGTACTTTTATAGTGCATTTCTTTAACGTTTCCGACCACAGAAACTGAAATCAACACATTCATACACATTTACACACACACACACACACACACACCCCCCCCCCTATGGCTACGCCATTGGGAGCTATTTGGGATTGAGTATCTTGCCCAGGGACACAACTTTACATGCAGACTGGGGAGCCGGGGATCGAACTAATTGTACTGGAACACTTACACACATGCATTTATCAAAGTAAATCTTTAGTATAAACTGCTGAATGTGGAGGAAAGACACAGGTAAGAGTCACCTTCTTCTCTGTAGAAGGTTTTGTCAGGTGATGGTTTGGCTCTTTTCCCTTTGGCCATGGCCTCTTTCAGTTTCTTTTCATAGAGACCTCTGGTGGATTCTGAGTGCAAAACAGTGAAAGCACATGTAAGTTATTATGAACATGGATAACGTTACAGGCTAAAACCATAGAAATTCAGCCGTTAACGTAACAAAAGGAGTAACGTTACTTAGTAACTTCACACAGACTAGGGGGGGCTGTGAAGTTAGCTGGCATGGACGTTGATTCAAAAACGGGCGCACAGTCCGGTTAAACGTTAAATCTGAGCCACTCACCGACCACAGGCCCGTGCTTTATCCCGTATTCATCGAGCAGGTCGCTAATTTCCTGCGCTGATTTACTGCTTAGCGAAGACATTTTTTGGCTTGATTTATTCGTTCAGCTTTCCGCGTTGGGTTAATTTTGCGTGTTCTTATTTCCGTTAAGATGTAGTTTCAGTTACCCAGAAGGGAGAAGCAACCATAACTCCTCCCACCGATAACGACCGGAGGCTCGTTTAGCTGCGCGTGTGTCACGGACGACCCTCTGCGGAGCCAAACGGCAGCTTGGAAGCGTGGGGAGACGTAACCCCGCCCTCGCTTGTTTGACTTAGCGTCTAAAACATTCGCACCTTCAGTCAAATGGTACATCACTTCCGTTTCCGTTGGACACATTCTTCTTTTTATGGTTTCTTTTTTATTATTCTGTTTCTTTCCAGAAATTAAACAGCGCCACCCACAGGATACTGATTAATACTGACTAACGCTAATGTTTCTAGTAAACTAGAAACATTATATATATATATAATGTTAATATAATGTTTCTAGTAAACTAGAAACATTATAGTAAGAACTCTGTGGTGTCTGAATCTGCCAACTTCGCTGCCACAACCCGCTCCTGCAGCCTCGCTCATACGACTGTGTGCTATCCTGGCTCCACAAGAGCTCCTCATCGTCATCAGGAGAGCACAGCCTGTGCACTAGAGACCTGCGCGGGACTGTTTTCTTGATCCCGCTGACTTTGTGACCATGTGTGTTACTCTACCTGCAAACATTGTGACATGCAGAGTCAAAAAAGGACACACATGTTTGGGCTTTGCTAAACGCCCGTATGACAGAAACCAGCGAGGCTGTGCAGTGAGTAAAACTCATGGAGACTGACGTCAGCGGTCACGGGGTTTAGTTCTTCTGTCTGCGTGTCCGCCTTTCGCATCCGAGGTTGTTGGTTCGACTCAAATACGTGAAGTGTGTTCTCGTGAGCAGTTGCATGTCCTCTTTTTATTCTTCTTTTGGCCATCTTTAGGGTGTCATATTATTTTTTAGATTATTACTAAGCATTAGCAGGCTTAGCACAACTCATTTTAACCACTTTAACTACATATCCTGCATGGTTTAATCTGTAACAATGTATCCTTTTAGTTTAGTTTTATACGTTAAAACTTCTATCTGCAAAGTGTCAAGTAACTATCCAATACTAAAAAGTAAAATGTATTGTTAAAACAACATTTCCCTATGTGATGATGAGTAGGAGCAGAAAATAGAATGAGAAAACTTATTTATCGAGTATAAGTACCTCAAAATTGTTTTAGTAAAATAAATGCACTGTCCACCACATTTTAGATGCCTTTATATAAATACGCCAGCTTCGTTGTAAACAAAGATAGATCTTTATTAAGCACAAAATTGCATATTACAGATAATGGAATGCAAGTCCATAATGCGTAGCACATCACATCACATTCTTACAAGAAAATATTGTCAATTTGGATTTTTATTTATATCATCTTTAAGCAGGTTTTAAGGAGCAAAAAGTAGGTTTTGCCCTAAAAGAACGACATTTGGTTGAACCAGCCTACTTGGTCTGTGACCAACCAGAACATCAGCAGTCCCATCACTATCACCACACCCATCTTCAGTATCAGCTTCAGCATGTTGAGAAACTGCAGGAACAAAGGACAGGATAGAGAGGTAAAAGTAGCCTAACATTTGAGGAACAAATTAACTATATGAAGGTTCAGTAAAGGCCAGTGAGTAGTACACACTTTATGTTTCCTGGCACAAATGTGTGTGTTGCTGACATCTGGCACATTCTCTGGTGGCTGAGTGTTTGGGGGATCACAAGCCGGCTTTATTTGCGTGGTGTCTTCAGGCTCCCTCAATTCCTGAACAAAGGCAAAGAAGTTAAGTTAAAAAAATATAGCCTGTGTGTGTGTGTGTGTGTGTGTGTGTGTGTCCACATGCAAACCTCAGATGTGTCTGCAGGGCTCAGGTCCTCTTCCCCGTCTGTGGAGCTGCTGAGTGAATCTCTGTCACTGCTGAGAGAGGAGGAAGCAGGCACAGTTTTTTTTTCGTTTGGATCTGTCGCAGCTCAGGTTCTAGTTATTGTTCAAATTTAATGCATACTAGGCATTCTGCTTACCTGTCCTTTTCATAGCGAATGACTTGAGACAATGGATCTGCACAAAACTTAACTTTTATCTGCCTCCCTATAAAAATGCACAAATGGAAGCTGATGACACTTTAAAATCATCAGTGTTGTAAAGATTATACCCTTCTCCTCTTCACTCACCTTCTCTTCCAGTCTCTCCGTTGCTGTCATCGTAAAACTTGAAGAAAGCGTTGATTCTCTCCTGCTCTTGTTCCCAGTTCCGCTCCTCTTCGTCCTCGTCGTCTCCCAACTGTCCCAGCTCAGTGGTCCCAGAGGCTTCAATTTCAGTGGTGAAGAAGAAGCTATCATCCAGGGATCCCTGGTTAGACGGACTTGTGGTTTTTGCATCCCCTCTCTTTACCGCTGAGTAGCTGTTGACGTCTTCTGCAGGACGCCAAGTCACATCTGAAAGCGGCGTTTCAGCTTCGTCTGTGTCCTCTGTGGTTAACAGGTCCTCAAAGAGATGGGTGTCAGCCGTTAACACGTCTAGATTCCAGTTTATGTTGAAATCTGCTGTATCTGTTCTGTTGTAGTCGTCAGATTTGCTCCACCTGGCAAACGCTGCACTGCTCCCACCATGAAACTGAGTCTCCTTCGGTTGCTTGTTGTTTTCAATATGATCGTACGAATTCAAATGATCCTCATCGCTCCCCTTTACTTGGACCTCATCCTCACTGGAGCTGTAGGAATCACTCTCACCTGTCTCGCCTCCATCATCACTCCCTGTCAGCACTGCGTCGCCCAACACACGCTCAACAATGTCTATTTCCCCTCTGCCTATTTCTCCAGTTGCCACGCGCAGGCTGCTGAACCGATCAGCATCCACCTCTAAATCTCTGCTGTACAGGTACTCGTCTCCCTCCTCGTCAGTGTCCCCAGCTCTTCCCGTCCATGTTACGCCTGCCACAGCTCTTTCCGGGCAGGTGTTCCACTTTGCAACTGACCTGCTGTCAGACGTACAAGCCAAGGAGTTCAACTGGTCTTTGCTTTCTTGATTTTTGCCTCCGTCTTCTACATATTCACATGAAGAAAAGTCTGAGGGATAATCTGCAAAGCTCTCACCAGCCTCTTGGTGCTCCTCCCCTGAGAAATCCATCATTTTCTCTTCATACTCCCCACTATCAAATTCAGCAATAAGATCCTGCTGACTTTGATTTGATATTTCTGGAAACTCCAAACCGGCTTTTGCTGGGCCATCCCTGGAAGGATGGTCAGCCTCCAGCTCAAAGATTTTCATGCCCTCACATTCAGAATCAGACGAGTCCGCTTGCTTTTCTTCTTCCCTTTCTTGCTCATCCACTTCAATCCCGTCACCTTTCATTGTCATCTCGCTGCCACGTTCAGGGACTCTCTCAGAATAGCACACCTCCTCATCACTCTCCCTCTCCCCTTGCTCCTCGTTTCTAACTTGAGGGTTTTCAGCACCTTCTGGGGCCAGAGGTTGTCCCTCAGCAAAGATCCTGTCCTCTTTATTGCCATTGCAGAGCTCGTTGCCACAGCAAATCAACATCAACAAATCCCCAGGTTCCTCTTCTGTTCCCGTATCCTCTTCCTCACCCTCTTCACCTTCTCCAGAGACAGAACCATCCTGTTCAGAATCCCCGTCTGAGCTTGTGTAATCCTCCTCCGGGGTTATGTCCATGCCCATGACCCCTGCACTTTCAAAATCCTCCTCATGGTTTTCATCATCAGACTGCTCCTTGCCAACATTTTCAGCCATGTATATATCTTTATTTTCTTTGCTAGACAAAACTGCAGTCTGACCCGTTGCTTCCTGGTGCAGAGGAACGTCTTCCTTTGTTGGTAAGTTTTGTTGAAAGATGTCTGTTTTGTCTTCCTCAAATTTGTCAGCAAAATTTAAATCCTCAAAGTCCAAATCCCCATCAGGGAATGATGGAACAGATGTTTCTGTAACAACATCATCATTTGAAAATAAAATACTTAAATAATAAATATAGTAATAAGTACCACAGTGCAGAGACATATTTCTTACCTGAAAATGCATCACAAAGTAGATCAGCAAAACTCTGTTCCATGTTTGCAAATGGCAAAAACAATAGTTCATATATTAGGAGGTTATATCAAGACAAACAATGCATTGCCACGGATGATCTCTCTGCGCAGAAAGGAAGAGTGTGCGAGGTATCTCATCTGCTGTCGCTGCAACTGGCTTCCTGTCAAACAGATGGTGCATAAATTACACGTTCAAACTGATATATCTGGTTAGATAAATAAACTACAAATGTGTACATTCTGCAAAGCCTACTGTAAAACCGAAGATAATCAAAAGGCGTACAAAAAGTCTCTCTAAAAAGAGGAATCACAAAAGTATCGTTTTGTGTTGTCTGTTGCTGCAGGAACATACCTTCATGAGCTCATGAAATGATGTCAGCTTTGATGTGGTTTTGGTTTCAGATGCACAATATAAACTCCAGCAGCTGAACACGCAGCTCCCTCACGCTGAACTACTCATGTTTATTGGCGTCTTACATAACTGAGATGAGCGCGGTGCCACTTTGATTTAGAGTTTAGTTGGAGTCATCATGACAGAACACTTGTTATCAGTGAATATATATGTTTTTTACTTTGTTTTATTTTAACAGCTAAAATCAGGTAAAACTACAGTTAAAATCAAGACATCCTGGTTTGTTGTCCTGAGCAGTCTACAGCTCATTGCGTAGGAGGTAGCGGTGGTTGGGCTTCAGGTCAACTTCAACAGGAAAATGATCACTGACCTCAAGAGCCTAAAGTGCCGGCAGAAGAACAGAATTAATGGTCAATTTAAGTATATAACTGACTAATGAAAGGTATATTTCTGACTCGTTTACCTCCTCCTCAGTGAGATGGAAATGCTCTTTAAAGTTGAACGGTTGAGCTGAACCTGGCACTATACAGGAAATAATCTCACGTCCATGGACAATGATCCTGTTAAAAAACATACTGTAAGGCATTATTGTCTGACATGATGGGTATTCTAGTACCGGTAAATAAGTTTGCAGTAGTAAGTGACCTGTCGTAGGCGCAGTGGATCTTCTCACGGACAGCAGTGTCTTGCTCATCTCCGATCAGCCAGCGAAACTTGGGGTCACTCCTCAAGCGCATGGCTCTCCAGCCCTTGATGGTGACGTAGCTGCAGCCGGCGTTGAGGTCCCCTAAGATCATCACGTTCTGGGTGAACGAAAGGAAGCAAAAAGGGAAGTTCAGCAGATCGAAATGTCTCATATACTTGATCATATGTGGAAGTATGAGGCTAAGCTGAGGAAGTCTAACCAAGATATAGATAATTAAAAAAAAGACCAAATTGACCAAATAAACCCCACATAATCATGATGATGATGTGGTTTAACCTACGTCAGTCTTCCACTTGTTGTAAATTCTTATGAAGACTGTATACAGTTCATCAATCTCCTTCATGGCACTTTTGGGACAAGTGTGCTGCCCAATCAGGACAAAATCCTTCACCACTGCAAAAAACAAAAGCAAGACATTTAGGCCACGTCTACAATGAATGTGTTTACATACAGACTAGTGTCCCAGTGTGGGACTAGTGTTCAAATTTGTGTGTATATGTATGTGTGTGTGTGTGTGTATGTATGTGTGTGTGTGTGTATGTATGTGTGTGTGTGTGTGTGTGTGTGTATATATATGTATATATATATATATATATATATGACATACATATACATACACATACATACATACACACACAAGGCTACCTCTGAACCAAGACAAGTATTTCAATGGTAACAATCAGTGCCACCTGCTGACCATTTGGCACCAAATTGGGAGATTCTATGCTACTGGAAGCTTTTGCATTGTTACACTCTTTACTGAGTTTTACCAGTAAAATGTCCTTGTAACTGTTGAATTATTTTAGAATTTTTTGCTGGAGTGACTGGAGCTGAGCTGTTTGATGTTGTTGTCAGCGATGGTTATTAGTTTGACGAAAGATGCTTTTAATTTAACTTTAATTTAATTCACCCAAACGTCATGTCAAATTAGTCCTACTTAAGAAAGTAGGACTACACAGCTTTGTTCAACGGGTGGATTTAAACATCCATCTGAAGCCTTACTATTAGTTGGATATAAGTCATAGTCAAAGTCTATCTTTGTTAAAAACAGCCCCAGATCATAACTGGCGTAATAGTGTGTACTAATGTGCAATTCTTTTCCTGTATAATTCCACAGATGCCTTTTGTTTCATCTCACATGTAGTAGGGGAGTAAAAGCGAACGATGAAAGGCTGCCTGGAGAAAACATCAGTTTCATTGGTCCCTTCTCCTTCTAGTTTACGGTACTGATAATGCTCCTTGACCTGCAGCACATTGTTCCTGGAGAAGACAACAGAGGAAAAAGACGACGTTAAGGATACCATGTTTAGCTGACCATTAACAGCAATGTGTCCTGTGTGACATGGGTTACCTGTATATGTAGACATACTGCTCCTTGTAGGTCTTCCTCCCCAGCCTTTCACTTTCCACATAGGAGTATGAGTTGGATTTGTCAAATCTGCTGACATCAGCATAAATGAGATAAATTGAAGGTGATGATTGGATGCCGTTTAACGTCACAAAGGATTCACCAGATGCTTCAATCTGCGTTTTTTAAACCCATGAAAGCTTGTACCTGTTAAGCTCCTTAACCAAAGCTTGAATTGCTTTTCCTTTAGAGTCCCGGACTTCCTGAATAAGACACAAGTCACACCGAGAAAGAATCTTGGGAGCAAAGGGAAAAAAGTTGTCAGGTGTCTAGCTATGTGTGGATGTTGCTCTGGTTGTAGTACACATACAGTAGAGTACCTTTAGTAGAATCCCCATAACCTTCTTGTTGTTTGCCTTTGATTCACCAAAGCTCTGAACATTGAAAGCGCAGATTTTCAGGGAGGATGTGACATTCCACACACACAACCCCACAACAACCAGCAGAACTACAGTCCTCATCTCGCAGAGGGTTATCGCTCTGTAAGTAAAGGAGAGTTTGGCAAGATCCTCTTTGTCATATATTGTGAAATATGTTACCAAACCTTCATCGCCCATCTACACCCACTGCCTCTTACCTTCGGTGCCAGTTTCACCAGGAGACTGACCCCAGTCCAGCAAAGATCCATCTCTTCAATGGCCTGTGGTGTGTTTTGGGGAACATGCAGGTAAACGTGGGTGAAAGACAGGGGCTGTGGATCTGTGTGGTGGATGTGCTGTGTCAGTGCCTGTTGAGAATGGAGCTTTATCTGGAACAGTTAAAACCACTGAATACAATGAACAATTGTGTTTTGTCTGTAAGTTTGAGTGTAATCGGACAATAGAAGGTTGCCATGTGTCATGTCTGTTTGTTTCATGAACATTTGTGTAGAATTTACGACATTTCGTTCTGTCATTTGAGCATAGACACGAGCAGCTGGTAGTTACCATAGTGCTGCGCATTGCATTACTGAGACAACTGATGCTGATATAAGCCAAGAGAAACCAAAATAAAAGATATAATTTCAAATCTATATTTAAAACTGCACACTTCTCATGCTATAGTAGCTCTTCTCATGAAAGGTGTTGCCAATGTACTAATGATGAAAGTATAAATCAGTATTGATACACTTGACAAAAGCAAATATTGTACTTTTTACTTCACTACATTGATTTGACAGCTGTAATTACTTTGCAAGTTAAGAGTTTACATGTAAAACATGAGGAATTCTTCAAATACATTGCATTTTTATAGATTAAACTGTCCAGCAGTATAGTATATAGTAGTTAAAATTTGTTCCAGTTCAACTGGCTACAATATTAATCTGCTGCTTATATGCACATGTATCCATCAGTAATGATAATGATGCAATACTTAAGATTCTAAATTCAGAACTTTTAATTGTAATTGAGTATTTTCACAGTGTAGATTTGCTACTTTTACCTAAGTAAAGGATCTCAAAATGTCTTCCAACAATTGTGACTATACAAATGTTAATTATTGCTTGTTTACTTACAGAAAGTATTTGAAGCAGCTCAGATAGTGACCCAGGGTCCTAGAAAAAAACATTCTATGACGCAGGCAGTCTTTTGAACACATTTCACTTTTATTACTTACAATATATTGACATGGAAACGTTGGGATTTTTTTATTCCAGTGGGACACAGGAAGGTTTTAGTCACTGAGTAGTATGAGATCTTATCCAAAGTGGAATGAATGTTGATCAGTGGATGATGACGATAGTTCCCCACTAATCAGTGATACCATTGTAAAGCTGAGACAGTAAATGATGTCTGCAGAGACCCATGTTGTGTTTCCTTGTTTGAAATGCATAGATGCATCCAAAAAACTGTCCATTCTGATACCTTCACCATGGATATCTCAGGTATCTTGTGTTAAACTTAACCCAGACCACAATGACACTTTATTCTACTCGATTTCACCAAGGCTTATAATATTTTTTAAGAAAACTTGATAAACGGTAACATTTGTTGTGGTAACAATTTTTATTTATTTCATATAATATAAGACTCTACTAGCTCTTTGATTGAATGCTTACTCTCCTGTCTTGAGAGTGACTCTAAAACAACACCCGATACCTCATAGCACTGATGCTATTTCCATCACAGCTGAAAGAATTACAGTGATGTTGTGTCTTTGTATTTTAAATGCTTTTTATGTTTTATATGGCTTTTTAATCATTCAAAGTGGCGCTTTTGACTAAAGCTGTTTACAGTACAAAGGATACTTGCTATTTTTCTACTCCTATATTGTTCACATTGTCGACTCACAGTCTCTTAAAATGTTGTTAACGTCAGCCAGCTTGTCAGCTGATGTGTGCTTTTCATTGTTGCAAACATTACAAAAAAACTTGCTGCTTTTTTCACACTAGAAGTGTTCACTTGTATTTGAATATCCTGCAAACATCCTACACATGTCAATACAACATTATCCCATCAACAGACTTCATCCTAAAAGAATCTTTAAAACAAAAGCAACAAAAATAATACTCCTTGAGCAGTGACATTATCATATTGGCCTAAAACAGCCTGAGTGTTGAGGAGAGGCCATTTTCATGAGATATTCTTCGATACGTGTCTCTATGTCTGAGTACAGGTCTTCAGCTTGCTCCCGGAAAGGAGGATGCCACAGCCACAACATGGCAACCCCTGCCACAGCAAGGAGTAGAAGGAAGAACACACACACCTTCCACCAGGAGCCACACAGCGTCTAAACAAAGAGGGAAGAAATGTTATATATAAAATATAATACAGTATGTATATGTTTATATATATATCTGTGTGTGTGTGTGTGTGTATTTATGTATTGGATATTTGTACTCATGTATGTATATGTATTGTTGATGTTGTGTTGTAGGATTTGGTGGTCACTGCAGCACAAATGAAGCAAAATGTCACAAAGTGCAAAAGACATTGGTGCTGAAAGTGTAAAACCATTCAGAATTATTGGCAGACAATGCAAGGGCAAATGAGAACATTTGAGTATGGCAAGGGCATTTAGTTTCAAATTCCCCCATATGCACACACACACACACACACACTGCTCACCGGCCTCCTGCGGCGGTGGCTGAGTTGCCGGAGCTCGTCCCTGCACTGCGACAGCCGGGCCTGGCTGGACTGACACTCCTGCTCGACAGCATGCAGCTCTGCCTGCAGCTCCTCGCACTGCGCGCACACACACACCATGCGGAAGGGACACGTATGTGGGTCATAGTTATAACTCATAACTTAGTCATAACTCATTCGAAATACATTTACAATGCAGGTGATCTTCAGAAATACATTTTTCAAGATGTGTGTAAGCCTTAAATGGCAAAATGTACTATTATCTTTGAAATGCTTTCCAGAAACGATGGCAAGTAGTATGAAATGCATTTTGATAAATATATTTAAAATAGACAGGGATATTATCCTTATCGCTTAATTTGTTAAACACTAATTTTTGCCTGTTCATGATCAAACAAACCATTAGGCTTGTGAATGTCCCACAGTATATCTCCACTTTACCTCTCTCTCTTTGAGTCGGAGTTTCTCCTGAGTGTGATGGAGCTGCTCCTCCAACTGAGAGTCTCTCCTCACCGACAGTCTCGGCTCTGCTTCCTCTGATTTCAGATGCCCCTGCATCATGAAGTCCTGGTTCTCATTGCTGCAATCTATGAAACAAAGAGCAGTTTAAATTAATGATCCATGTTGCCTCTCCAGTATTTTAAATGCTACAGAGAGTACTGTTTGCAG
Source organism: Micropterus dolomieu (assembly GCF_021292245.1). Classification (NCBI taxonomy): domain Eukaryota; kingdom Metazoa; phylum Chordata; class Actinopteri; order Centrarchiformes; family Centrarchidae; genus Micropterus; species Micropterus dolomieu. The sequence continues at coordinate 19,668,223 of NC_060157.1, read as the reverse complement.
AATTACTGCCAGATAGAGCCGATGATGGCTTCACGTTAAACTTTTGCAGGTTCAGGGAAACAAAACATGAGTGTCTTACCTCTAAGGTTCTGGATTTCCTCTCTTAACGCCTGGTTGTCCTCTTCCAGCAGGCAAATGTTGTACTGTAGCTCATTCTTCTCTTGTTTTAATGACGCCACCTCCTCTCTCTGCTCGGCCTCTCTGGCTCTGGACAGCTGCACAGGACACATATGTTTTTCACAACCATTTACACTGACACTTCTGGCCGTCCACGTGGTCACAGACTATATCATACCTCCACTTGGCTGTGCAGCTGCTGCAGCTGGTCATTACTAAGGTGATGATTCTCCCTGAGTTGTCCAGAGGTCAGCTTCAGCTCCTCATAAAGGCTCTGCCACCTCATGGCATCTGCCTTTGCTGTAATTAGCGCATCCTGGTGGCAAAGACAAAGTATCTTTTTAAGATTCAGCTGCAATATTGACACTGCATTAAATCTGACTTTTTCACACACCAGCAGAACACATCTATCTCCAGAAAACACAAATATGTCAGTGACATTGACGTGCTTTTCTCTTTATTAAAATAGAAACGTTGCATTTTTTCGTTATAGACAAGCTATAGACATTTGACCTGCAGTGTCTCAGCCTTGCTGAGCGCCTCCGTTTTGTCCTGTGTGGCTTTCTGCAGGGTGACCAGGGCCTTCTCCTCATACATAAGTTTCTGCTTCTCCATCTGTAGCACCAGTTTCTTCACTCCATCCCTCGGAAACTTCTGTTATAAGGACAAAAACACTGCTGAGTCAAACCTACAAATGCTTCCAGGCGAAGATGCTCAATAGACACTGCACTAGTACTGCATGACAGAGTGGAAGTGCAGAGCAGTAGTAGCTGTTTTAGGATTCTTTTGGGTTGTTGCAAAGAAATAAAATGAAAAAGAATCCCATTGCATATGTAACGCTCAGTGGTTTCTTCTTTACCACCAGCTGCTGTTCTTACCTGCAGGCAGACTTGCAGCTGTGCCTCCAGAGCCTTGATCTTGTTTCTCAGTAGGTCTTCACTGCAGCGAGCCTGTGTGGGTTAGAAAGGAAATGACTGAATGTCAAGCTGTAACATGCAGATGGAAAATGAATGGTTTGTGTACTGTTTGCGCTCACTGGCGCAGAAAGGAAAGGTGCAGCATCAGTGAAGATCACGTCTTCTGCATGTGCTGATACATTACACAGTTTGTGAGTGTGGAGGGAAAAAAACATATAAGTTGCCCGATGATAACATACCTGAGTGAAAAACAATTTTCACAGATGAAAAGCATAAATAATTTAAAGTAAATAAACTTCGAGATCCTCAGCGGTTCAAATTAAAAAACAATAAAACAAAAAGGAAAATACCAATATTTCCCCTTCATTCATTACAGCCAGAGTAGCCAAAAGAGAGCTAATGAGGATGCATGGCACCTATAATAGCTACTGAGCCACGCCTTCCTGTATAAGAATAACAGCTTGCACTAGTCCTATGCAGTATAAGCTAGAGCGGAAGCAGGAAGCTCCAAACCACAGACTGCATAGGCCTTCCTGAGGTGGCGGCAGCTGTACACTGCTGTGTACGTGAAATGTTACAGACATTTTCAGTGTAATTTCAACCAGAGAACCAAAGAACAACATGACCTCATAAAACAAAAAATATGTGTTTGGTATTTGGAATCTGTTACTGTGAAACACTGAGGATGTGTTTGATTTAAAGTAAATGGCCTGTGCATGTAGATGGAGAGTCTTACTGTCCATATTGTGTTCGAGAAGTTCATGAGGTTTGATGTACTCTCCTGGAGGGCTGCCAGCTTCTTCTTCACAGCCTCCTCTCTCCACAGGGCCTCCTGACAGAAAACAGCAGACAGCTGAAGAGAGACAGCTACAACAACATGCAAATACCAAGTGTAGCTTGCAGGCAGTCAGCATCTTCTGTTAAAGTGTTAACCTGATATTTAGAATAAATCCTGCTCACTGCATCAGTTATCATCTCGTGTGAATGAAAACTGACATCACACAGTATAGGTCACAAATGTACTTAAGTAATTTAAATTACACAGCAAAATCTAGCTAAAGTTTGCTAACATTAGCCACTATAAGTTAATACCAAATTAAGTAGCTTCAGATAAACAACATCTAACAGACAGTTATGTTGATAATGGTAAATGGTAGTGTAAGAGTAACACAAGTACTGAAGAGTCACAAACTTTCTTCAGTAATGTAAGTTACACAGCAAAATCTAGCTAATATTAGCCACGATACTGTAAGCAACTGGTCATACAAGACCAAGTAAGACTATCAGTAAAATAAAAGTGTGTTTTACTAAGAAAGGATGTATTTTATTGATTATTATATATTTAATTAACTTTTCATTTATTAGAGGTATAATGTGGAATCAAAAGTGACATAGTCTTGCTTTAAAGAACACACACAACAGGATAGGATGCACTTTTTACACAAATTATTTGGTTGGTTTACCTGCAAGTAGTCTGTTAATCTCTGAACATCCTGTTATGTGAGAGATGGGAGACAAGGAAATCAGTTGTTAACTACTATTTTTAACATGCAAATTAGATTTAAAACTTCAGTTTGAAACTTACTGACTCCTTGACAGTGACAAGACCAGACCTGCACAGAAGAAAATATCTCATTACAGAGATATAAAACACGGATCACAGCTGCCTCTGATGTCAAATTTGAGATTTAATGTCAGGTTTCAGGGAGATTTAGTTCAACTCACTCTGTCTGCACACTGGTCCCTTGCAGTATCTTTTTTTGGACAATATTTTCAGTTTGGACAGAGAATTTTTGCTGAATCTTTTCTGTTTTGATGAATGTTTTGATGCTCGTCTTTTGACCTTTGAGAGAAAGCAAAAAACAAACAACCCCCCCCAGCAGTATTAGTATGAAAGAGCAAAGATAGTCCCTGGACGAAATGTTATGTGACTGTCAAGAATATTACCATTAATACTATTCTCTCTTATATCTGTGCTTTTTGTCCTGTGCTGGTTTGATTCATTTATCACCAGTGTGGAGGTAGATGCTTGCTTCGTTTCATGACCTTTTTCTTGCCTCAACAGCGTTACCTGTTCTGACCATAATGAAGCCTGAGGAAATGAGGAGAGAGGAGGATGCAGGTATTATTTTCTGTGGATGTGGAAATATGGTTCTAGAGAAATAACACTCCCCATAAAAAAGGATACAGCATTTACCCATTTGCTGGTACTTGGGCCATCAGTTATGCTGCTATTTGGTGTTAAAATCATCTTTCGATGTCCATTAGCGGTGGGAGTATTTTGGATATTTGTATGCAGTGTCTCTAGCTTGCTGAATGAACTGTTATATGGCATTGAAAATGTCTTTGGTAAATGGTTTCTCTTTGAGGAACGGTTTGTAGACAAGTCATGTGGCTGTGGGCTCACTGATCTCCTCCTCAGAAATTCCAGATGCCTCTTTTCCTTCAGTTCCTTCTTTATCAGTCTTGTGTCAAACTCCCTCGTAGGGCTGCGACATGAAGTCAAGTTGTTACGTCCTCGCAGGTGTTCACGTTTCTCTGCTCTGATATCCACTTTTTGGTCAAAGTCTTTCATGGGGGAGAGCTGTATTCCAGCCAGGGCGTCCATTGCAGCTCCTCTGGCTATTAGAGTGCCTCAAGCCTGCAATGACAATATATCAGGACTTTTATTATAACTGTTTATAATGATGAAATATACAGCATATAAACAACTGTGTTGAAATCATATAATTTACTGATGTGTATAAAATGTTATAACTAGCTGAAAATGTTTTAGCTGTAGCAGGTGCCATGATGGCTCACGCAGCAGCTGCATCTGATGATAAACAATATATATTATAAAATATATATATATGTATAAAAAAGAAGTAAGTTAGTGGTTGTCCAAAAGTATGCAGTATGAATAAAGAAAGCAAAGTATTAACAGTATCTTTTACCTTTAGGATGCTCGGTGTTGCACAACAATGCATTTTCTCTATGAACCATGCAGGTCATTTGTAGTAGAAGCAGCTACAGTAGAAGTAGCTCTAGTAATACAAGTAGGCCTTTAGTAGTACTTTTAGTAGTAATAATAGTAAATGTAATAGTAGATGTTGCAGTGGTTGCAATGCTGCTCTTGTATGTTATCAAAGACAGACTAGGCCCTGGCAAGTGCTGATTGAGGCTGTGGAGGGAAAATGTGAAGATAATGCTAAGACAAAATGTCGCATAATAAGCTGAAAACCATGATAAAGCTTACCTACAATGCCATCTCATTCAGTGGGGGAAAGTTGGGCGGTTGAGAAAACAACCATTTTCTCACTCTTCTGAAGTTGTGTTCGGGGGTTTTCTCTGTGTTTCACATGTAACTGTTTCTGTTGAGCGTAACTTTACAGGAAGTGAAGAGAACCACAGCGTCATATGTTCCTCTATCTCTCCAGCCACTCACATCAAACTGATGCCATACAGGAGTGGGCTCAAAGATTACACACAGACCCAGCCAAATGCTCTTGCATGCAGTCCGGGATAAAACACACCACAGGGGAGAGAGAGCTATGCAGTGTGTGTGGTTGCCTCTTGCAAATTTGAATTTGCTTTATAACAGCAGTCTCATTTTTCATTAAAATGGGTTACTAACTTAAGTGATAAAGTTGTATATTACCATACAGAGCATCAATAGCCTCATCATATGCTGGTTGTATATATGCCTGTGTGTGTATGTGTTAGCCTTTTTGCATCATATTTTACTCAATTTTGAGCATTTTCAAGATTAATGAAACCACAACACTGGATCCTAGCATCATGTGTAACCTTAAATTGTCTAAATGAATGTCTTAATTACCTCTTTAAATTTAAATTCAACGTCAGGACAGCGACAAATTGTATCTTTGCGTACAGCGCCATCTAGTGTTTGCTTCATTTAACCACTCTCAAAATAGGAGCACCGCTCTACTCTCGCGATGTTTCAAGAGGTTTTCTCGTGTATCCGCCATCCTTGTAGCTCTTTGCAGAAGGGCACGAAGAGGCCGAAACAAGGGTGCCAGGTGTAGTAAGAACTTGGCACTTCATCCTTTAAACATGCTGTCCAGGCTCGTCATTGTCTCAGGTATGAACTTACCTTGCATTTGAGAAGATTAATAAAACTAATTTAACTCTGCCATAACCGAACTGTCAAGCTGGAGAAGCAAATGTTAAAATGAATGTGAAGCTGAAGGGTAAAGTGAAGGCCGCGCATTGAATGACATGCTAACGCTAGCTGGAAGTTAGGTAGCTAGTGTAACTACAAACAAGGTCTGAAACTGTCGCTAGTTTACTACTTATAGATTTGTGTCGACAGTTTTTGGCAATGTCAACAGACTGTGTAGCATGTTATGCATTTCTAGCAGACATCACTTCCAGCTGGTTACAGCTTAAGTCAGATGACAATAGCTAACAAACCAAAGCTAGCGTTAGCTTTGCACGCCTGCAAATGTCACCTCTTTGACAGCATAAATTGG
>NC_060157.1:19552900-19662614 GCF_021292245.1 Micropterus dolomieu | reverse complement strand
TTCCATATACTATTCTTTTAATTGATTCTTAGATGTTATGTATTACACAGAAAGTAATGTTGAAACAAAGTCAGTACAAGATTTGCTTTAATCTGTCAAATCTGTTTCAGATGTAACAAAGAAATTGAACTCAAATTAAAGTTTCTGCTTATCTTCATAATATTAGTACAAACTTGGATTTCTTTTACACACTTCTTGTTAAACTAAAAAAGGTTTGTAAATGTTTTGGAGAGTGTTATGCGTAATCAAAGAACATGAAACTTACACAACCAATTAGTTAACAGGTTATAAAAGAAAACATTTCCCTATTCCTGAATTTATGAGTCAATGGGTCAGGAGATCTTGTAAACATTGCCCTTTACTCTTTCTTGTTTCCCCACTTGGCCATCTTGTTGTTGACAGGAGTCTTGATGAATCTGTTTGACTTCATGTAGGCAGCAATCTTCTCCAGAGCCTATGATGATATTAACAAGCATTAAAAAGCAGTGAGTTGTATTCCTCTACTGACATGACAAAACATGTCATACACTATTTACCTATATACAAAACACAGAAACACAAAAAGATGATAGACTGCAGGACTTCCTATTTCCTGAGGATGTGTTGAGCCTTCTCACCTCAAAACGGTCTAATAGATCTTTGAGGTTCTTGAAGTCATCCAGGCAGGTAGGTTCAAACATCCTGTGTTGATCCAACAGCTCGTACATAATGAAGTCCACAAAAGTGATCTGTTGTAAAGAAAAAGTTATATTAAATGTCGGGATGCACTGAATGTTCGGTGTTCGGCCTAACAAGTCAAAAGACCGAATAAATTTTACCGAACAATTACGTAGACATGTTAGCAGCATGGAAGCATTTTAAAGTGTCAGAGAAAGATGCAAAAATCGCTGTTTGAAGACACTGTTCTGCTGAAATGTCTCCTAGCACATTCACTCCATCTATGGCCTGACCCGCTTTGAGTGTTTTCTGTAACTCGTTTGTGAGAAGGAGATTAAGCTAGACAACGTTGCTGCATGAGAGTCCTACCTGAAGAGAGGCTGTGAAGTATTCATGTTGCGGGATACGAGAACCACATACAACATTATTTATCAAATTGGGTTGGATTTGATGAATTTAGCGTGAGGATACACATGTGACAACGTCTGCTTTTCAAAATAAGGCGTCTATACAGGATAGAAATAAGATTAATTGGATTATATTCACAGAAAGTATAAAACATATTACATGCGTCCATTAAAAGTAAATGGATAGACCCACCCAGTCTGTCCAAATTCTGTGGGAACCACTGAGTAAAAAGCACATTTGACTATTTAATTTATGCAATGGAAAGAAAAAAAGAAATGTGAAAAATTTCAGATTTCGGGAAAGTTTTTTTCTCAGTTTCGGCCAAGAATTTTCATTTCAGTGAATCTATAATTAAATGTGTTGAAAGCAAAACAAAAGCTCAAAGTAGACTTTAAAGCTGTACAAATTAGTTTTATATTAGTTAATAATAGTTGCATGTAACGTGAAAGTGGTTGTACATTGACAAACCCACAGATTCATCACCCAACTCAGTTCTCACTCAGCTTTATGATGCGTTTATAAAGCTGAGTGATTTATAACCCCAACCATTTTCAGAACGAATCAACAGCAGGTAGCTGTTGCAGGAAACAATAAATCTACTGTACACTACTTGCCTGGCCTAAGGAGAGCATCTCACAGCACAAGACCCAGTTCAATTTCTCAAACTCCAAATGTTAATGTTGCCCTGTGTGTGATGGCTGTGTAAACGGGCAATTGTCTACTAACACGTTAATATATCAACTTAATAAAAGTTGAAATTAGGTCAGAGGTATGTCATTTTCAGGTTGTTCTGACCCCTAGTAGCCAGTAAAAAACCTGAGTAATGCAGTTTTAAAAATGACTGTACCTAACATATGAAGCCTCCCATGTTTTAGCGATGACTTACCTTGTCACCAGCAAACCACTTCCTGTCTCCCAAGAAGTCTGAGAACTGCTTCAGTTTTTCTGGCAGCGCCTTAAGGTACCCTGGCTTCATGGTGTCCTGATGTCAGGGTGGTGATGTTGGCATTAGCAGAGATTCAAAGGTGTAAAATGACAAATTCATTGTCATTAAATGTTTAATGTAGTACTCACAAGGTCAGTGTAGCACATCATCACGAAGCCATTTCTGAAGTCCATTGTCTGGTTCTCCATGATGTCCACACGGATCTTCTCATCTTCTGTCTCTCCACCTGTGATGACATCAGATAAGAGAAACACACGAAGAAAGACTGAGATACTACACCTTAAAAGAGACTGTGAAACTTAACCACTGATGTTTACATGAAAACACTGTGGTTCATTTGAAGAGTTTCCAAAACAAAATACGCCCATTTGGGAAATAATGGTGGATATTTTATTTTGAAATTTTCACAATGAAACATAAATAACAAACAAACATGTCTCATTTGAGCAATATATTCACAGTATAACACAGAATACTTACACAAATTGTGCTTACGAGCAATGTATCTCATGATAGCATTGCTCTGCACAATCTTCCTGTCTCCATCTTCCAAGTACGGCAGCTATGGTGAGATGTTAAATCACAATATTATTATTAGTTTAGGTTTTAAACACCTGCTTTACACTTAACATACACTTAATATTCACACATTAAACTCTTCCAAAAGGTTAAAGTCACTTACATTAGGAAAGTCCATCCCAAGTTTGGGTTTTTCGTCAAACCAGCAGCTCTTGTCATAGTTAGGAGCTGTGTGAGAGAGATGTGGGTTAGATAATTTAATGGGTATGTTGCATGGAAACACCACTTTGTTTAAAATTATAACAGCTGTTTATCTGTTAGTTGAACAGGTAAGTTACCTTCACCACAGACATAAAACTTGTCCTCATACTTAGTGCCGGTGTACTCCAGCAGCAGTCGGATAGGCTGGGCGAGCTGTCCAAAGAATCAGAGAGGGGTTAATGATATTTCAGCTTTTCTAACACATTGGTGTTCATGAGACACGAGGTTTACACATGGATGTTTGCAGATGACATGCATTTACATTCATGCGGTAAAACGATTACCGGTAGTTGATTATTCGACCGGCAAAATTTTATAAATGACAATTTACCAATAGATTTTTTCCAGGGCTTTTTAAAAAAATCAATTGTACTGTTTATGTGCATTTTGTGACATCACATAAATGTAAGTGCTTTATCAAGTAAATATACAGAACATCCATCCATCATCAACCACTTATCCTGTGTACAGGGTTGACATTGTGCGAAAGGTGGGGTACACCCTGGACAGGTCGCCAGTCTATCGCAGGGCAAACAACCAGTCACACTCACATTCACACCTAAGGACAATTTTGGAGACACTAATTAACCTAGGCTGCATGTCTTTGGATGGTGGGAGGAAGCCTGAGACCCCGGAGAGAACCCACCCTGACACGGGGAGAACATGCAAATTCCACACAGAAATGCCAGGGCAACTGGGGTTTGAACCCACAGCCTTCTTGCTGCGAGAAGACAGTGCCATATTTCAAAATGTGAAGATTTGCTTACTTTAATATAATTCTAACCTTGGGGTTTCATATCTTGGTCCAATAGCTTGATGTTAACCATTTAGACATGAACTTTCACCATTTAATAGCAGGACAGGTGATTTGATTTCAATCTATTCATAACTGAGCAAGCTATTTCAATGTCGAGTCGCATATTTGAAGACTTGATACTTGCTTGACTAATATAGACTAAAGACTCGACGTTGACTTGGTGTTCATGACTTGAAACTTGACTTAGACTTGAGACAGATGACTTGAAAATGACTTGATTTTTTAAATAGATACTTGCATTCGCTCATTCCAACCTTTGCGCATAATCCTGCAACCATGTGTGCTTCACGTTAACGTTAGCGGTCCGGATCTCCGTAAGACTGTTACATGCAGTACAACACAGACATTCAAGGATTATGTTGTGACGATGACGGTAGGAAGAAAAGAACAGCGATGTGCAAGGTTTGCAGCTCAAAAATCAGTGACACGACCACCACAACACCCAACTTCATCCGTCTCTACAGAAGCCATAAAGGAAGGTATGTTACGTGACTGCGGCTTTTTAGCTAACTTAACTTATAGGCTGGTGGAACGCATAGAAAGCTAGTGTTAGGTCCAGACAATCCAATCCAGTAAAAACATTTAGTCCAAAACACATTATTCCATCAATAAATCCCCAGGGACTGCTACGGTTTCGTTTCATATTTGCCAGCAAACGTGGCTAATATGTCATTGTAACCGTAATAACTCAGATGTAAACAAATGCGATATCTTGTATTCAAACTAGCCGCTGAACTCTGACCTTTCGAGTGACACCAAATCCGACCCAATAGGAGCTCACATGTCCCTTTCACAGCCTACAATAGCCAACAAGAGCCCGTGCTGTAAGGAAGGGCCAGCCCCTATTATTTCATGGGTAAGCCAAGCCAATTGCAACCAATTTTTGCTGATGACTGGTACTTCATGTAGCCAATAAAATTCTGAAAATAATGATATCCAACTTTAAGTAGGAAGTTCATGATCTATCAGCAAAAAAACACATCGGCATCAATCTATGGCGTGATGCAGCAGCAGCTGCTTGCCGCCAAGGGGCAGTGTTGTTTTTGCAAAAAATATGCCGAGACAAAGAAAAACCTATGCAAAATATTCATTTTTCATGGTATAAAATTTAAAATTGGACTAGGTAAGGCTTTATGCTGTGGTCTCACAGTCGTCTGCATGGAAACAAAAAAATATATTACTTTAGTGTGTTTAAACTTATATTAAATAAATTCCAGTAGCACTTACAGTGATTTTGACTTTTGGGTTAGACACTTCAGAGTGTTATCTTTCAGAGAAGCCCCAAAACCATGCATTTGCTCCAAATGGTTCAAGAACTGCATTCAATTAACTTTGGATATACCTTGACTGGCCATTTAAAACGAATTGTACAGGAATGGTAAGAACTTACCGTTAGTGACACATGTTTCTATATTTTTCTACCCCATTACAATAATCAGTGAAGCCAATAGCAGACTAAATAAGAGAAACACCTTTGTGTAGAGTTCAATATAGTTAGAACAGAAACACTCACTGTATCTTCCAAAATGATCACACAGTTGAATTGCCACCTCTTAAACTGTTTAAACAAACTGAATTCCTACGAATTTTATATGACTTGACTTGTGACTTGCTTGACTTTCTACACAGTGACATGCTTGAGACTGTAAGGTTAAGACTTGAGATTGGCTTGTGATTTGGACTTATGTGACTTACTCCCACCTCTGCTTATAACAATGATTTGCTCAGTTGTCTTTTTACTTTTTAAAATGTATTTTCACAAAACACTACACTATTTATACGTTAATGGCGGTGTGTTGAGATTTCTATCAGAGTTTGAAATGGGTCCGATTGCACTTTTACAACTACGCCCACAGAGGTAGGTGCGTTGGACAGACTTGCGGTCTCTAAACTTCATCGTCATCTTTGGTAACTTTGAGTTAATAATAAGCTCTTCTATATCCATCCCAAAAATTAGGAGTAATCGAGGCTTAGACCCGGAGCTATTGAAGGTAACAGCCGCGAAAACCCACCAATGTTAAATATGAAACTAACTTGTGTGCACAAATGTCTGCACAGTAAAGCATGTCGGTCCCAGTGCATTTCTTTTGCCACTTGCAAGTAGCTAAGTTGCTTCATTTATATGCACATTTGGAGGTCCATTTTTAAAAGATATTTCCCCTCCAACTCTACAGCTCTTTACTTATATCCACAGGTAAGTTAGCATTGCTCATTCATAGTGAACAAGCCGCTTGAACGCCAGTTAGTTAACGTAACGCTAACAGTTAACGTTACTGCTAATTTAAAACTGGTTAGCCAAGTTATAGCTTAGCAGCTACAGTCATTGCTTCCGTCACAGATATTGATAAAATCTGAGCACGTGCACGCCCTAACGTTAATTTGCAGTTATGGTTTTACCGAGCGAGACTCCGTCAACACTTGTTCATAAAACACTAAGTTATGTAACAAAAATGCAAATTTCCGTAATGCCGCTACATACAAACTGTGAAGAAGACGGCTGAACCTCACTTACCCCACGAATATCCCAGTAAGCCAGTTTCATTGTCATTTTGAGTCACTTTCAAAATCCAAGTGTCTGTCAGCGACTCCTGCAGCTGCTGTAAAACCACGGTCGGAGAGGGAGAGAGAAGGAGAGGTAGGCTGGTTTCTTTCTGCAGCTAGTGAGGGACAGACGGAGGAGGGGGGCGGGGTGAACCGGGCGGGTCACACAGTTGATATTCTGAACCGGTTCTTTTGTTTCGGCAATTATGTAACATTTACGTGATGAATGTGAAAACACGATAATCTGGTAGGCAGCTCTGCTTCGCATGACCTGACATAAGAAATGTGTTATTGTGTATGGAAATCCTCTCTTGTTCGAACAAATACAGAGTCATGTTGAGGCTGCAAGTCTAGACTTATCCATGACACAGAGAAACAACACTGAATGCTACAATTTAACCGTACTACAATCATTTATGCAGGGATTCTTAAATAATCCTTTTATATGGGTAACCTGCACACAAAAGAGTTGTGGATATTTAAGAGGGTTTTGCGCAATAAATTTAAAGATGAAACTTCACTTTGACCTCGGAATTTGTAAAACAATACCAACTCAGTCCAGTTACTTCCCATATCACATGGTCTTCGGCTTCATCAGCAGATATAATTCCTTCAACTGTCTGCTATTATATCTTCATACACAGCACTTTCAAGCGTGACACAGTTGAAAGCTCTGGAAAAAGCTGGTAAGTGGACATTGACTTAGGATTGTTCTGTCAAAAAAGGTACCAGTGCAGTACTGAGTACCACAAATAAGGGCTATCAATTAACTCATCAATCAATTTTTGATTGTGTAATGAGTAACATGCAAATAATAATGACAAAGTGGGGAGAATTTGCCTACTCAGTCAGAAAACATTGAAAATCGATGTTATTTAAAATGATCCATTACAGAAATGCATGCACATCTTTACATCAAAGAAGCTGTAACCAACATTGTATTTATATTTTCACATGACAAAAAACTCAAACAATTAATTGTCATTATTACTCTGAGCTATTACTTTTCAGCACATCAACTAATTGACGGTTAGGCTTATCGTTGTAGCACCAGACACACTAAATACCCACACAAATATTAGATTGTATATACATATATCATACTATTAAGCTGCTATTAATAAGGTTTACTGCACAGTGTGTGTGAGCTAAGAATTCACTCTTTTCAGCCAGACCTCAATTTTGAAAAGATGGAGGTTTGTATTTGGTCTGAATTTTGTGTTGAGCTTCTTGCTCACTTTGACCCACATTGGAGAGAAATGGTCTGAACATGGACACACCACACAATGCACTCTTTGTTTCACCTCTTTTACTCACTCACCCGCACTTCCCCTGAACCCATACTAATTATCAACTGCTGAAACTCAAACAGAGCTTATTTCTCTAAATAATAAATATCTAAATAAATTATTTTCTCACTCTTTTTGTCTTTATCACTTGTGTCACCTGCAGTTTTCAGATTCAGAAGACATTCATTTGATTTCTGGGATGTATGAACTGTAGCAAGTCAAGCACTCCAACATGGACAACATTTATTTTTCTTACAACACATATAATTCTCTGGAAGGGACACTTTTGAATAGCAAGAAATAGGCCTACGGATAACATCAGGACCCAAACTGAAGGCAGGAGTTTGAAAAGGTTTTGTCAAGTTAAATGACTTGCAGTTCTCTAAAATGTGTTTAATCACGAATTTGGCACTGGTTGAACTTGTGCAAGGAGTGAAAACTGAAGGAACACATCATGCATGATTCACTGTACTATGACTCGGAAATGTATGCATTTTAAATATGTTTGTAAAAGACAAATGATATCAAATCAGAGTTGCAATTCAGACTGTCAGTAGAAACAATGTCACAAAATAAGAGCTACTATAAAGAGATGCACACCAGAAACAAATATTGACATGCCTTCATGCAACCCTACTGTTTCACTGTAAAAAAACAACATGAATATGACACTGAAGAGCTGTAAATATGTTGTTAATATAGCAAGAAGGCGAAGGACAAGTTTTACAGCATGAGGTTTTGTCCTGTGGATAATTAAGCACATAAAATGTGACCAAACAGACAAATCTGACTAAGATCTTTGCATCACATGTTAAACACATTTTGCTGCAAAAGTTCATGATTTGGTAAGTAGTCAGGGCCGTAGCCAGTTTAGAAATACTAAGGTCATCAGTCGTAGTCTGCCTCACCCACTACTCCCCTCAACACCAAAAAGTACTTGATTTATTCAGTTATGATATGGTTTCAATGAAATGCCTGTGGATTGGTTTGTACCAGCTTTATGTTAATCCAGTATTTTGTGTGTTAAGCTGTTCCTGAATTCTCTGTAACTACTAGACTATTAAAACTTAAGAAATGTCTGAGCTAACTAGTAAAGAGTTTAGTAATGAAACATCTTCAATACCGTCAAATCAAAAATAACAAAACAGGATGTGACTGTTGCATCACAAGCTGTAATATAACTTCCAAATATAAGTTTAAGGAGGCCCAACAATATTTTAAACTCAACAGCCAATACTTTGTAAATGTAGGTCCTTTTTATACATGCATATGTGTCAGGGTTCATGATATTAAGGAAGTTTTAAACGAATGTAAAATATACTATAACGCTGACCTAAACGTTATTTGCAGGCTAATGTTAGCTTTGCCAGTTAGCTCAGTTAGTTAGACATGTCATTTAGTCTGTGTACACATTTTGTAACAACTAATCTCTATGTTACCACTAGTATTTACCTGTTTTATGTTGTTATTGTGTAAATCTCCACTTAGTAAACACTTATGTTGTAGCAACAGCTAAAGCAAGACCCCTTTGAAAGCAACTAAACTCTAACTAAAATAACTATCTCAGAACTTTGTCTCTGCTTTCCCAATGAGTACCAGGTTATATGGGTCCCTCCAGGAGACGTGAAAGGACATTTTTGGGAAATTACAGACCTATAAAATAAAGTGTTAGTGTTTTATCACCAAAAATGAAGGTCTAAAAGCTGTTTCTAAGCCTTCTCCATGCTGCACATTTGTTCATTTTGTTGGGCTAAAAATTAAACACATTTAAATGCATGGACTTCAAAAATACCCTCCATGTGTACGTTTTTAACTGTAGAACATAAACTCCCTCAAGGTCACTAGAACCCTGAAATTGCTAAAAAAGATATTAATAACATGACCTCAGTGTCCTCAATGGTAGCTACAGCCCTGTGTGTAGTAGAAAATTGTTCCAGATTGTCTTCTTACTTTTATCGGTCAGTGTTGGATCCAGTTTATACGTTTTATTAATGGGTTGAATCTTGAATGTTAATAGTACTCAGTGCTTGTTACAGGAAAAATACAGACTTTGAACAGAAACTCTGACAAGATGTAGCCACAAACCATGAACATATAATTTAAAAATAAATAGATCAAGAGACATTGTGAAATCGCCATGATAAATTAAACAAAGAATGACTCGATGAAACTAAAGGAAGGAAACACCTTGGGTACACGGATTGTAGATCCACGCTCATATTGCCACAGTAGCAACAAAGCTTATCTATTTCACAGGTGTGATATGTTGATATGCAAATCTGTACAATGTCCTGATATGAAAACAGGGAATGTAGCAAGAATTTATTTTGTATTGTGCCTCATGTTCACTTCTCTCCCTGCACAGCTCCCATACACAGACTCCCCTCCTCCTCGATGGTCTCCAGCTCATCTGTGCGGATGGCCTGTGTGATTAAATTCAACTCCTCACACATGGTCTCATACCGGTACGCCACACGGATGTCAGGAACGTTGGTGCGCCTGATGTCATTACTCTCCTGCCCCTCTTTGATGTAGTTTGGGCCAAGCCAGGACCTCTTTACCTGATCCAGAAGAAGAGTCAAGAGTCAAATCAAACTGTCTGAAGAACAGACAGACAGAAAAGGGAGCGGTATGGTTGTAGACAGTAAAATTGAATAATGTATACTCTGCTTTAAAGATAACCTTATGAGAGAATCCGCTCATCAGCACACTGTTTCTGGCCAGCTCGCACATGTCACAGGAGCTCAGCTTCCACACCTGAGCAGCAATGCTGTACTCTTCCATCAAGGGCTCCTGCACAGAGCACAAAAGAAATATCACAATTAAACATGCACTGCTTGTTGAAGAAATTTTATTTTATATATTAAATATTAAAAATTTGTCTTGCAACTGAACAGTCTACATATACTACTGTTTTTTATTATTATTATTATTAACTTTTTATCGATTAAATTGGTTGATTTGGCAACACATGGAGGTAACAGCAAGTGCATTTTAGTAATACAAGTCCCAGAGTTCTGTGCGCATTCACCAGCTTTAGTCCAGCGCATGCATGCGTAACTTCCTGTGAATTCCTTGTGTGTGAACACACACTTTCAATTCGACGCAGGAAAAGCAGACTATCCAGTTTGCCTTCTTGTTTAAGGACCTATTAAGTGTCTAATTAATTCTTTATTGAAGACAGGTGTGCAGAAGAAGTCAGCCAATTAAGCTGTGTTAATCATGTCGACAAACAGCAATTACAACACAGTTATTCCACATGTTTGTCAGCTTCATGAGCCTAATTAGAGTGGTCAAGATGTAGAGCATTTCTGTTTCAATCAAAACCATTTATGATGAAATACAAGGTCAAACTTTCTCTTACTTCATGCATATGTATTCCTTTCTATTCCAGTACCATTCTTATAGCATTTTGCTTCTACCATATTCCCCATTCAAACAATTTAAGGCTTAACTATTAAACTCTAAAATGCAGGCTGTTACAATTGTTTGACTGGCTGTGTACACTGACCTTGGTGAAGTGAAACTGCAGAGGGTCGTCTGTTGACAGAGAGACCATGAGGCCTCTGGACAGGTACTCAGGCAGAGGGTTACGATGGTAGCTGAGGAACAGGCTGTTATTGCTGAGAGGGGACATGGCGATACCTATCTGGGCCAGGTAGTACACATACTGCAGCACAGGAGCCTGGAGGAACATAAGGCATAATGTTGTACTAAACAATCACTGCTCTAGGAGTAAATTAATACTGCAGATTAGCCAAGGACTGGCATTTTTTTTATTAATTGTGTTTTTTATTAATTTAATTGTGATATTGAGGTCACACCTTCCTGAGCAGCAGCCCGTGGGAGATGTTCTCAGACAACATGAAACCAGACACCAGGTGATGGATCGGCCCCGCCTCCCCACAATGAGGACGTAGGACGAGCGTGTGAAACCCTCGCTGCCTGGAACAAAGAAGACACTAGGATATACTAGAATACTAGGAGGATGACTTCAACAGTGTTGTTTAAACAATCGGGCAAAGTATAGTCTGCATAAATGAACATTCATCACTGTTCTCCAGTGACTCAAAGATGAGACAGATGAGGACAGCCATGAAACCATAAGCATAAGAATGTATTTTCTGGTTTGTTACCCTTTGTGCTATAGTAACATGGAGCTAATTTGGAAGCAATACTTCAAAAGTGCATGCAAACACGCACAAACTGTGTATGTTAAGAAGGTTTTTGAATTCTGATTTAATTGAGGTGAAGTGGGACAATTTGCTATCAAATCAGTTCAGGAAGATAAACTGCAATTTTGGTATAAAAAAACGAAAATTGTGTTTTATTTAAAATGTTAGTGTTAATTAGGTCAATAGGCATTGTATTATGTGACAATGAAACCTCTAGGTTGGGGCAAAACTATTTTCTTCTATATTTTTCTTTTATCATAATTGTGAAAGCATGAGAGATACATATTTCTACCCAACCCTTTATTCTTCCTATTGATCTTAATTAATATCTAAATTGAAGCTGAGAAATCTATGAGAGTTAAGAAAAGTCTCTTAGTGTACATGCTGTGGGCACCTAAAACATAAAATCAGTGAGTGATGACATTAACAAAAACATATTATGGCAGCCACTTGGACTAAGGTGTAGTCACGTACTTGCGCAGGTGATTCAGCACAGTCATGTTTGCATACATATAGTAGAGGTAGTAGGAATAGGGCGGGTTGTCCTCCTCAGTCCAGTTGACTGGCAGCGGACTGTCCAAGTTGAAGATATGTTGCTCTGGTTTTGACTCGTCATCCACGCTGTCAAACCCCACAACCTGTGTGAGGGACCAACACGAGATCCATGAAACCCTCTGAGGTCTGGCTACATTGAATAATATATATTCATGATTCCACAGCAGAGACTTCATACGTGCTGAAGGAAGAGGTGCAGCTCCGGGTGGCTGCCGGGATTGACTGTAACCTCGAACAGAGGCGTGAAGATATTCTCCAGCATCTCTTGAAAGTTGCACAGCTGTTTCTTCGTGTGGTAGACGTCACTTTGAGAGAAAAATGCAAATCAGGAAAGTCAGTTGTGCGATTATGGTTGCAAGGATGAAATGTTACCTTTCCTGGTCTTGTTTTACTCATGTACCCTGCAGATATTTTAAAGACGCTTGGCGTGGAATGATGTGGCTGTATAACTCAATAAGTGCTACTCACTGGTGGAACCGTAGTCTGATCTATTTATTTAGGTAAAAGTAGAAATATCGCTGTAAAAACAAGCAAATAAAGTCATGCATTGTACACATGTATAATAAGCAACAATCTGTATTAAGTATTAATTATCATTATTTTTACGTATATAATTATTAGGAAAAGTGTCTTTACAAAGGTTACAGGCCTGTTTCCTATGCAAGCCTGTTACTGACTGACTAACTGACTAACTGGGTAGCTTATTCTACAACAAATCATCATATATTGCATGTGAATCACATGTTTTGTATGTGTGATGGCCTGGGGCCTTAGGACTGCATGGCGTTGGCCTGCTCTCTTCTCTTGTGTGTTTTCAGGTCTTTCTTCCTGTTCGGTCGGACACAACCACCCGGTCAGTGATTGCGGCTACCTGTTTAAGTCTTTAAAAACCATGGTGAACCCAAAATGGCTCTATTTTCCTCCTGATCTCCCTGGAAGGCGGGTGCCTTTCAGGAGCTCCTTTTTCTTTTGGTTGTTTTTGAGTATGTTGAGTTTGAGTTTAATTGTAAGTTGAGTTATCTTTAATAAATGCTGGGGATAACATATAATTGAAACATGTAAAGTAACAACTGACTATAGTTGTCAAATAAATAGTGTAGTAAATTGTACAATATTTCATAGAGGACTGTATAAAGTGACATAAATTTGAAATATCTAAGTGCTTGATTAAATATACTTTCATATTTCCCACCGCTGGGGTTACTCACAAGAGTCGTGGCACTTGCACAAGCCAGCGCACATTATTGGAGTAGACCATATGTTTGACAGCCCACTTGGCCAGTTTGTCCCACTCGTCTCTTGAGCGCCCGTAGATCGACAGCCTGAGCTCCACGTTCTGGTACTTGCTCTCCTCCAGGTCAGCCATCACCTCCTGAGAAGCAGTGACACAAACAGTCAGCAGAGGGCATCACCGCCTCACACAGTCATTCTGCAGGTGTCAGCGGCAATGACAGCGTTTCAGCTACTAGTGAGCACCTTAATAATGTGACCAAAGTATTTCCCCTCAATGTAGTTGTCTGTTTTGATGAAGATCTCTCTCAGGATGGACTCGCCAATGGGATTGTATTTGGCATTGAACTTGTCAAACCGGTGGAAAGTGTTACGGTCCTGCAAAAAGAGTGGAAAGACCGTGTCACTGTGATTCAAACAATCTCTTAACTGATGCTGCTGTTTGATTGTATCAATATTTGTCATTTCAACATCTCGGTGCATCTTTTAACCAGGCAGCACTTTTGAATGGATTAGCTTTTTACCTATCCTCTATGGGCGTTACTTACTGCGTGCATGTCCAGGGTGTCCACGCTCAGGTCAAAGGCTGTCAGGTTCATGCTCTCAAACACCTCCATGAGCGTCTGACCCCTGCCTCTTTCCACATGAACGATCTCTTTAGGATACTTCTTCATGGCCCTTTTGATAAAACGCAGAAGGTGCTTCTGGTTCATACAGGAGGACGCGTGAATGTGTGTGTCCACCTGTAAAATGATTCAGACAAACAAAACAAAAAATTATATATTGAAGTCTGCTTTTGGATTACAAAAAAATAAATGTGATAAGGATTAGTGGAAGCTCTCAAATTCACCTTACGGATATTGTAGAAGTCTCGATGTGGGACTTTCTTCTGTGCTGCCAGCTCTTTCATCTCATTCAGCAGGATATGCATCTGGAACTTGGAGCTAAGATACTGCAGACGACGGTAGCAGAAGGACTTTCTGTGACAAAGTGAAGCAGATGGTTTAAAAAGGAAAGAGACAAGAAGGTCTGGGGGTAGTCTTATAATTAAATAAAATCAATAATGCATGATATACACACTGTTTTGTATTCAAAAATAAGGAAAACTTACACGGGTCCATTGATAATGAGGGCCATCATGACGTTCATATCAGCGATGTACTCCTGCAGGTCTGGATATGGCAGGTCCAGCTCTGTGCTTCTGTGAGCAACATTAAATCTTAACCAGAAAACTCTCCGCAGCCAATACGATGTGTGAACTGAATCTAAAAACCGACAAGCCTCCTACCACACAGAGGACTACAAGTTTAAACATGCATGTATTGAGTGATTCGTCATAAATATCTCACTTTTCCATAATGTTCCTTGTCGTGTACACATGCATGACACCATCCACCATCTTGCAGCTGTAACCCATGTCAGGGGGCATGCTAGCGGGGTCCTGGTTGTCATAGGGGTGCGTTTTAGAAACAGGTGGGTGCACTGTGGCATCTGAGAGGAGACAGAATGTGGCACTGTGTCACTGCTTTGAGCGAGGTGGGACTATGGTCTGATTTTAACAGCTTGCACGTTGTAACAGCCTGTTCAGGGGTGTGTGACAGATGGATTGTGAAATATGGGGGTGTGCCCGGTTATGTCTTAATGTGAGAGTACCGCACATGACACTGAACATGAGTTATATTTCCATATTAACATTAGATTACAAATTATTTTAGTAAGGTCAGAGAGTAATCTGGAATAGAGCTACAAATAATCACTATTCTTATTATTAGTTATATATTATTGATAATATATAGATATATAATAATAATAATAATAATAATTATTTATATATATATATATATATATATATATATCAATTTGGATAAAGATAAAATAGCAAAAAAAATACTTTAACAGGAATACAGGAAGAAAAGAAATATATATATATATATATCTGAATTAAGGATAGAGGTTGCTGTACAGATTGTAAAATTCTTTGAGGCAAATTTGTGATTTTGGGCTTCACAAGTGGCTTCACAAGTTGATTAAATTATTTTTTCTTTTTTATAAAATGTCAAATAATAGTAAAAAAAAATGTCCATCAAAAGATTCCAGCCCAAATTTGTTTTGTCAAATACTCAGAAACCCAAAGATATTCAATTTACAATGACAGAAAACCAAGAAGAGCAGAAAATCTCATATCATATAACCAAATTACTTAAATACTTTAGGATGAATCAATTATCATAATTGTTGGAGAGTATGAGGATGTTAGTGTGGGCTGTAGATGTGTATATACCTGCAGTGGCTGTGGTCTCTGGTAACTCTTCCTCACAGATATCAAAGTCCAGAAGAGGCCTCTCACTCAGCTCCTGCAGGTAACGAGCGGTGGTCCTGCAGAAACTCTGCAGCGACAGACCCATGTACTTCTGTCTAATGAACAGAGCCTTCACCACACATTTGGCAGCATCCAACAGATCTGTGAAGGGGACCTGACGGAAGAACAATAAAATGGAAAGGAATGAGAAGCAAAGAAAAAGGAAGGTGTCTTTTTGAGGGTGGATGTGTTATTTAAATGTGAGAAACAACACACAAAACATTCTACTAAGAAATACTTCTACTGTCTTTTCTAATTCTCCGTGCATTACTGCAGTGACTCTGACTTACCCCGCATTTCTCCTCTCCAGAAATACTGACCCGCTGGTACTCTTTCTCTGGAACTAGTTCTCTATCCTGCAGGTCAGGGAAATAGCTCTGCTCCTTCATGTATCTAATGATAGATCAACAAATATAGGCCTTAAATTATTTTCTATTCTGGTAGATATTGAAACACATTCTATGGATGAAGAGATCACTTTTGCATATAACCAGGGGAAACACTCACTCGAGATCTGTGGCACTGTCAGTTTTCATGAACTCCTGTTTGGCTCGCAGGAGGATGTCGGGTTCAAATCTGAAAACAAAAGGCTGAGCTCACTTGGTGATAATCAGTGTTAGACTCTGGATCATCAGAACAAACCATGTGTTTGTAAATTAACTAATAATCTTCCTTTCTCCGCATTTACTTGACATCCTGGCTGATCTGTCGCTCAAGGCGATGACGTCTCTCCTCCAGCTGTTCAATGGGGCTGTCCTCTGGGAATTCATAGGGGGCGCTGCGCATCTCACTCTCTGCCAGGGTGCGAGAGAACAGCTCCTTCACACAGACACGCATACAAACAACATTTTGAATGTCTACACATCTAGCCACAAGTATGTTTAAAATACAAATAAATCTTAATAAAGTTAATAATGGAGCACAATCACTGAGCACTAACCTCAGCAATCTCCTTGTACTTCCCATCCATGGATGTACGCAGGTCAATGGATTGTTTCAAGGCTACGGGGATCCCAGGCAAGGAATGCTGGGAAGTGAGGAGGTGGCGGGCACCACGGAGATCAACTGGAGATAAAGAAGGGGAGTAGGAGGGAAAGAGATCTTAAAATGAGGGGTAGAAAACTATGCATCTTTGGAAGTAGTGAAGAATGCATATTAATCCAAGCTTTATTTTGAGACTTAAGAAAAGATGAACGGCACATTAAGGCCTCAGTGTCTTCTAATGAGAGTAGTCAGACAAGTAACTACTCATTTCAGTTACTCTAATGACACACACAGCATCTGATTTCAGTTCAGCAGTTCAGAAAGATGATGAATCCGTTCTGCTTGCAACAGCTGTATCCAATTAACT
This sequence comes from Micropterus dolomieu, assembly GCF_021292245.1. Classification (NCBI taxonomy): domain Eukaryota; kingdom Metazoa; phylum Chordata; class Actinopteri; order Centrarchiformes; family Centrarchidae; genus Micropterus; species Micropterus dolomieu. Next base: position 19,645,506 of record NC_060157.1, on the reverse strand, counting down.
GTCAATGCGCTTATCAACCTTTATAAAAAAGAATAAATATTCAAATTTTACCCAGCATGGAGAGAACTCTTTCTTTATCATTCTTCATTCCTTCAACGTTGAAGTAATTCACAGTGACCAAAACACTCTGCAGAAGCTGGTTATTCCTCCGTCAGTGGGCCTTTCCACAACAGTGGAGGTCTGAGCTCAGCGGCTGTTTGTGCCTCAAGACACAATGGACCATTCAGGTGGAGAGCCCATCAGCACATACACCGGCTAATACGCTCCATTGTTGCCATTGCAAAACTCATGTTTTTATACAAACCCAGTTGTCATGGAAAGGCAAGAAGGGAAAACGAAGGGGGATGGCCACTGAAAAAAACACTTTTGACAAGGACAGCTGTGAGTGGAGCGATGAGGAAAGCAGAGACTTTCCTCTGTGAGGAACAGAAACAGTAAGGAGAGACAATGCCTTCACTCCTGTGTCTCAACCACCCCTGGGTGTATATTTAGCAGTCTGCCTGCAATGATATTAATCTTTCCCTTGAAACTACGCACCTGCCACTGAAATATTCATCATCCTACTAAATATTTGATCCTGTGTGTGTATCAATGGGCCTGTTGTCTGGCAGTATTTATAGACCACAAGAAGGTCACAGAGGGTATACTGTATGATACCTGCAGTCTGTGTTGTCTTTCTACTAAATCTGCATTGCACTGTCTAAATTAAGAGTTAGATTTATTTAACACAGCATGTCTGAGTCTGTCTGCTCTTTGGGGACAGAAAAGGAGACCAGAGAGGCCAATTAACTAGGCCAATTAGGACTCAACAAGATGCATCATTAAAAGATATAAAACCACTTGGTGAGGCAGACAGAACGGTAGGTATAATGGGAAAAAGAGGTGATGGCGTAATTATTGGGCAGACCACAACTCACCACGTGTTTGTCACCTTCTGCTTAACACTGTCCAATCAACACATCCCACTCAACGCGCTAAGTATCTCGGACTGAAATTATGTGGTCCTTTTGACCCTTTTGACCCGAGCTTCAACACTGAGGTTTGAGTCTCAGTAAGTTAAAATGAATGGTAGAATGATGATGTAGAAATAACAATGCAATTTAACGTGCAAAGAGTTCACCTCTATCTAAACAACCAAAGGAGGACTTTAAGGAACATGCAATTTTAACCAAATGAGAAAACCTGTTGAGCACGTTCAGTATCTTATTGAAAATTAAATAACTAAATCGGTGAGTTAGTTTGAAAATAATTTCACTCTCTAAATTGTATATGGTACATTTAAGTACATATTTGGAAAACATTAATAATAATAGTAATTCGAACTTTTTTGGAGAAGGAAAATTCTATGAAGGGTTGCAGAAACTGTAATTGCATGTATCATCTAACAGTATGAACATAGATTAAGACAGTGCTTCAGTTGTCATAGTGATTACAAGGAATGCAAACAGGCGGCTTTAAAAGTTGTATTTTTCAGTATTATTTCAATTTGAATTTAGTACTGAAATGATTGATGTGTTAATTGACAGAAATTAATCAGCAACTATTTTGACAATTGAATATACAACAAATTTTTTTACAGAACATTCCCTGGTTGCAGCTACTCATTGTGAGGATTTGCTGCTTTTTTCATTGTAAATCTAATATTTTGGGGACAAGACATTTGGAGACTTCTTGTAGGGTGTTAGGAAATACTGTATAATGGATGGGCATTTTACAGATAAATAGTCGCAGTCTATTCAGTAGTGAATAGTCTTTAGTTATAGCCCAAGTCCAAATTTAAATGCAAAAGAACAAAGGTTGTCAGCAAACATTATGGAAAAACCTCTCCTGGACACATTTGGATCATTTAAGAAATAATACCATCAAAATATTACTAACTACTTCCCTCTATCCAAAGCGAGCTTGAATCAAGAAAAATGAGAAACCCATGCTGTGAGGCCAAACTGTCCTCCAGTCTCAGTCACAAAGTCAAGCCACAGATCGATGTCCCTCTGGTGAGCACGTCTATATAATGTGATGGCCGGCTAACACGTTATCTCTGCCGTCGGTTTGCGGCCTATCAGTTTGTTGTGATAACAGTGGACACTGGTGTGGAAGGCAGGAGACGACCAGCGGCAAGGACATCCATGCTGGGCCACAGTGAAGCTGAGCCTAGTCAAGCCTACCGGGCCTGGAGCTAATCCCCTAATGGCTGCTATATTTGGATCAGTAGCATCTACGGTTACGTAACAACTCATCCCCCCACAGTTGGAGAGCAAACCACTCAGAAATTAATAACAGCCATGTTTCACTTAAACATATACTACATAATCTAGTTGGCTGACATTTTTTTTTGATCTAACAGGAGCAGGTGGAAAGCAGCATGAGGGCTTACTGTGACACAACATGAGCAAAACAGAGTATCCACACACTACCAGGTATCTAATACAAAAACATACTGAAACAAAGACAATGCAACACACCATCTTCAACGGCTCATCGTTCCATGTTGCAGCTGAGCCTCAAATCGAGGTCGAATAGTGTCAGCTTGCCGAGCAACTTCAACTGCATGCATATTTCAAAAGCAATATAGTAGAGTACAGAGAGTCGTACATTCAGTCTGACTCAAACCACATGGTGCGGTATAAAAGGTCCTCAGGGATGGAATCACGAGTGGAAAGTCATCAGAAGCCTATAGGCCAGAGGGGAGCAAGAGATCAGGGGTTAAGAGACATCCTTTGGAACTTCATCTGAGGTGCTGCTTTTTTTAACGTGTCCTAACTTCTCAAAGACAGAAAATAATCCCTGCCCTGAATGAAATAAAATGCATACAAATCCAGATGATTATACTTTAATATCAAGAGATTCCCTTTCTTTTACTCTCTCCTCTCTCTTTTTTCTCCCATCGGGCAGGCCATGCATCATCAGCCACTTATTACCTGCTTCCATTGACTATGCAGATTTGGTATTCAGCCCACAAGAAATGCCAGTGACTCACAACCTCTCTAGCAAATGTCTCACAGCGAAAGCCAGGCTTACTCACAGCTCATATGTGCAAGTCCTGCTGAGAACGCAGGAAAACCGTGCAAATATAAACAATGCAATACTGGACGTTCATTTTGAAGTGTTCAGTAAGATTGTCACGCTGATACACCACCTTAGTTCCAGTACAGATACCAAAATCATAACAGTTGTGTTACATATTATCTAATCACAAGCAGCAGTGCAAGAATGTTGCCTAAATGAAACAGACTACAACTGACTACGATTTAATTTAGGAACTGTATAGAAACAAGATCACAACCAGACATTCGAAGCGAGTATCAGTGTTTAAGAGTTTTGATACTTTGTGCTTTGAATACAGTTACGTCTGTACTAAAACACTGTTGAAGTTAAAATACTAAAAAAACAAGAAAAGTTCAGCTCAACAATTAATTCTGGCCACATATTGGGATTCTCACATCCAAAAGATAAACACAAACGCATGGCAGGCAGAATGCACCGGGGTCTAACGGCTCCTCTGCTCCTCTTGAGGATGCTTACTCCTCCAGCATCATCTCTCACTGGCTCTGCATAAAAGCTGACATTTCTCGAGATGTGTAATCAAACGCTTTCTATGGCCAGAGATGGTTTATAGTCTCTGCAACTGCATGTCTGCAGGCCGATGTTGGTATTCTTGTAGAGACCTCTTTCCTCGCTTGAATCATAAAGAGAAGAAATGCTATAAATATGAATGCAGGATGCTCACAAGTCTTGAAAAGAACCCTTTCGATCAGATCCCACAGTTGCCAGCATAGTCAGCACAATTTATCAACCTGCTCTGCTTCTCACGCACTTTTGTACCATCTCCAAAACACATGAGAAAGCTAGTTTGTGGGACAATCAATCGACAAACATTCTCCTCATCACACTCAAGACAGCACTGCTCAGGGCTTCTACACAAAGCCATCAAGGGACAGGAAGAGGAGAGTGGCAGTGAGTGTGAGACAGTGAAAGGAAAAAAGGGGGGAGGGTCAGAGAGGAAGAGGGGAGAACGTTATTTGTGCTTTTGCACAGGATGAGGGTAGTGGAGCGTACCTGTCTCCTCAGAGCCTTTGTTAACCAGCACCTAGCTGGGCTGAGAGAGGAGAGAGAGACAGAGAGAGAGGGAGAGAGAGGCCGTCCTGGCAGATTGATGGAGCATGCCAAACAGCAAATGGCCCAGTATGGCGTCTGCTGTCCTTTCAAGGTGGGTTAAATGTGATAGAATATAGAGAGAAACAAGAAAGAAACACTTGAGACACTCAAGTCAAATGACAAAACTGGCTACAACACACATACGCGCTCACATAAACACATTCACAGAGTCAAAGAGTCATGCCCTCTATTCCATTAATCTGTCCCTGTCATACATACAAAGAGCTGGTCCAGCAGATCCATGAACTGCCCCTCACATCCCAGTGTCTGCCCCCCCCCCTCCCTCTGCTCTGTGTGCGTCCTGGTTCAGGCCAGCTGTCGCTGCACTAGCTACCTCTGGAGCTGATCCTCCTCATTTAAATGCCTCTGACATCTATCTGGGACGTACCACAGGAGGGAGAGGAGGCGGGGGGGAGACGACATACATCACCGGCGGATATGTATTCTCCGGCTGTGAGTTTCTCCAACAGCACCCCCCGCTTGTCCACTTGATCCTCCGTGCTGTGTTTTGCACCATGTGTTCAGGATGTTTGTGTTGTCTGTGTGCATGTATGACAATGAAATGGTGCTTTCTCAGCGGTAAGGTTTGAGATGTCATGGTTTCTTTTTTTTTGCAGTCTGAGGGAGTTGATTGTCTAAGAAATGAGACCTTGCCTCCATCTCCTCTCACATGAATGGAATTAAAGGGCCAGCACGTTGTTCCCATTATGGTTGCATTCGTCATTTCTGGAACATGCTTTCCCAAGTCAAACACAGGACTGTGTGTATGCTGAAAATTATGAAGTAATATTAACATTTCAGTGAACAATTTCATAACACCGAATGATAAATGCTTTTCGAAATCCTTCTTTATGTCTGCAGAATGCAAGTTTCTCTGCAGTCATATCACTTTTCTTATTATACTTTTGCACTGAATGTAAATTTGCTCAACAGCAACAGCTGCATGCTTGAATTGAAAAGAATTGTTTTTGATTTTACTGAACTTACTGAATTGCACTTAGCTTCTGATTTGTGCAAGAATACATTCCATTTTTTTTTTTTAAATTTCCATTAAGCTCTGGAGAAAAAATGTCCAGTCACTGTAGATAGAATGCTGAGACATTTATCAGACTTATTCACCACACAAGGTTGCTGACGTTTAATTAGGTCAAAAAAGATTTGAAAACATCCCCATGACTGGCTTTTCAAGTGTTACAAGCTTTATAGATAACACCATGTTGAATGAATCAGTTGTTTGCTAAGACCTAATTCTAGTGGTGGACAAAGTATACAAATCCTGTACTTGAGTAAAAGTACAGATACCATTGCTTTTAAAAATACTGAAAAGTAAAAAGTACTATTAGTATGGTTATGTGTGGCATTCATTATAAACGGGTTGCCCTTTCAATAATAGTTCAAGTTACTCAGTTATATGTGTGTGTCAGTGGTGTATTCAGATGCTTTACTTAAGTAAAAGTACTAATACCACACAGTAAAAATACTCTGTTACAAGTAAAAGGCTTGCAATGAAAATGCTACTAAAGTAAAAGTATGTAAGTATAATCAGGAAAATGTACTTAACAGTAAAATTACTCATTGCAGAAAAATGTCATGTGACTGTTGTAATTGTTGAGGGGAGGCTCATTTTAACTATTTTGTGTCAGAGTGAAACTAATGATTATTTTCATCATGGATTAATCTGCTGATTATTTTCTCCATAAATCGATTTTGGACTTTCTGTAAATAATGAGAAATGCTGTCATAATTACCCAGAGCCCAGAGTGACACCTTCACAATGCTTGCTTTGTCTAAAAAACATGACAAAGCTCACAAATACAAATAAATTAAAATTATTAAAAGGAAAAGCGGCAAATCTTCAAATTTGTGAGGGTGGAACAATTAAATTCTTTTACATGAAAAATGTGTTAAATGATCTAACTTGTCGCCAGTTCATTTTAATGTCAATCTAACAATCGTGTCGGCTGTATGTTGGGTAGTTTAATTTATAAAAAAACATAGCCTATTTTATTAAGTCTTCACATGTTTTAAAATGTGTAATTTGTAAGTAACTAGTAACTTAAACTGTCAGATAAATGTAGTGAAGTAAAAAGTACAAAATCTCTCTCTGAGATGTAGTGGAGTAGAAGTAGAAAGTGGCATGAAAAGAAAATACTCAAGTACCTCAAAATTGTACTTAAGTACATTCCTTGAGTAAATGTACTTAATTTCTTAATAATTAATTCCATTGATTAGCAATGAGTAAAAGAGGCCTTTAAGCTCAATCAATATCAGTTTGTATTGAGTGTTTGCACTGCCTTATCTTCTCTTGCTCAATACTGTCTAGAGTTCAACTCAAGTTGTCTTAACTTGGAACTCAACCTTTCCTAACCCTAATACAGAATGTTTTTTAAACATTTGTACTGTTTTCTTGTCACAAATGTATTTTTTCATTTTTAAAAACACTAAGTAAAACAGTTGGGCCCTGTAGTTCCTAGTTAATGTTACTCAAACAGATGTAAATAGAGAATTTGTTGACTATTTTCAGCAGCTGGTGCTCTAGTTAGTATTTACAGCAGGAGGACAGTGAACATGGGATCAAGTCAAAATAAGCTACAGTTTACAGGGACTGTCTTGTATTCCACTAAATTTATGGGGTCATTTTGTTATTGAAATACAAGAGCATCAGCTTATTTTTAATACTGGATGGGGCATTTAGTAAGTGGGGTTCTGGGGCTCCTCCCCCAGAAAATTTTAAGCATTTATTTCCTGATTTCTGGTGAGAATTTCTGGTCCTAGTTTGGTCTTTTCTGCACCAATTTATGCTGGAAATGTTTTATTTATGTAAAGGAAAACACAAAATTCAAGTGGCAGGAAACAATTCAAAATAAGGCTCTCAGGCATTCTGTGTTGCTTTCAGATAGCCTATGTTTTCTCCTTTAGATTAACCTTTCTCATTTAATATCATCCCTGCTGAGTCAACACAGATGGTTTAGTCTTCCCTCCTTTTTTCTGTCTTTAGTTTGGGGAAGTAACGTCTTTAAATGTGTTTGTGGCACCTTTTTCACGTCAATGATAAATTAATTAATTCTAAGTCAGTAATAAACTCCTCAACGTTAATAGCTCCTCTGTTTCAGCAGATTGTCTGCTCATGTTCAAAACTTTATGCACATTCAGAATCTCCCCCACATATCTGTGTCCTCTGACATTTCGAGAAAAAAGGCGTAAGCCTAATATTAGGACACTAATGTCATCATTTAATGACAATTTATTTTATTTTACTATCTGTGCTACACGCTGTGCATTGCGTTAGACACAGGACTGGATGAGAGCAGGAGGTGCTCAGGTGGAAAACGCTTGATGAACACGTGATCAGGTAGACGTCTCACCACAAATCCACACAACTTAAGCACTTCTGATAAAGTGCAGCTCACAGTCTCAAACAGAGCTAGTTTGTGCCTCAGTTTTTAATGTTACATTTGTAAAGTTACATTGCAAAACTCTACCTGTTCCGATTGAGCTTGGGCACAAAGCCAGAGGTGGGTCCACTTCATTACTGGCTGGTGTCGCATCTGGTAATGGATGCTGGACGCTGGAGGCTAAGTTGCTTTCAGGGTAAGTCCGACAGCGGTATATCCCTTGTGTAAATGTGTAACCACTGCGATAACAAGGCTGTCACGGTGTAGGCCTATACCTCAGAAAAATTAAAGCTTTTATGGGATATTTTGTACGAAAGCCCTAAGCGGCCATCGATTCATATTTTTATTTTTCCCCTGCTAACGAGATAATTATCTCATGATCTAGTGATAACGACTGTTGTTTTCTCGTAATAACGGGATTATTTTCTCCTGATCTCGAGATAACGAACCATAGCTGAATACAGAGGTTGGCAGGTCTTCACAATCTGAAGACCATGGCCCTGTCCCAATATCCACACTGTGCCCTAAGGTCTTCCTAGCAGTGGACACTTGTTGAAAGTGAACTTGCGAGTAAGTGCGCAAGGGCCCGAAGCTGTGAAGAGCAGAATTGGGACCGTTTTGCACACATCACTATCTACGTCACTTCTGCTGTGATCAGAAGAGCAAACATGGCGCTGGCAACTGACAACTTCCATTTAAATTTGTGTGAAAGAAATGCATTACAAAATCATGCCTAACATATACCCTACTAACCAAATGTTGTCAAAATTTATAGATATTGATCAAAAATGTGAATTCTGCAAAGATGAAGACAAGACAATTCTGCACTTATTTTTTGATTGTCAATACCGTACATACATTGGGATTCTGGGAAAAACTTTTAGATAACTTTGTAACTCAAACTAATCATTTAATCAAACTAGAAGCCAAGGATGTAATACTACACTATAAAAACAAAAATTTAAAAATCTGTAAAATGGTGAACTTACTTATCTTATTTGGTAAGTACCACATCCACAAGATCAAGTTCTCAAGATCCCGACCATCATTCGAATTATTTAGAACAGAATTCAGAATGTATTGTGAGTCTATCCAATTTATAAATGACAATAAATGTGCCTATACAATTACTTTGTTACAGTAACTATCTATAGAAATGTAATGTTATACTGCCTTTAGTAATATGCAAATACTTTCGTTTTGCACCTTTTAATTTTCTCTACATTTATATTTTCATTTGTTATTCCTATAGTTTATATATTTTCCTTAAATTATTTACCAGAATGTTTATGATGTTATTTTTACTTGAATGTAATACCTCATATAGTGGTGGTGGTTTTGTATGTTCAATGATGGAAGATACTCACACATAGGCCTACCTGTTGTGTTGCCTAACCTTGTTGACTTGTTGTGAACCAAATAAAGATTTTCATGAAAAAAAATGAAATAAACATGGCGCTGGCCGCAGTTGCGGTCTTCGCGGTACTCCTGCTAAAATTGATCACAACAAACCACCAGTTTCTTACCAGAAGAATTAGGTATATTCTAATCAAAAATCGATTTACACTTAAAAAGAAATTTCTTCTTCATTTGTTTATGCTCTTGCCGGATTCCTTCTTCTTCGGAGTTTTCCCGGCAACCAGCACCATAGCAACCATTTTGCTCTCCCATTGGTTAGCTGTTCAAAACGTCACGACACTACAAGGATTCTGGGTAATAGCCCATAGCAAAGTGAGGTCTGATGCACACTTGAGAAAGGGGTGCATTAAGTGCGCTGATGATCACCCCTGGAGAACAACATTAGAGGATCGGGACACCCTAAGGTCTTGCACCCTTTAGCAAGAACGCGCATTGAGGAGCACAACGGGCGGAAGTGTGGCTGTTGGGACAGGGCCTATGAGTCTTGTGCCTTACCAACTTAATCAGTGACAATTAAATCACGTTGAAATTACCATTAAGAGATGTTCTTGCCAACCCCTGTGTTAAACTACAGTTTTGTTATCTCGTTATCACGAGAAAGCAACAGTCGTTATTGCCCGTTATCACGGGAAAACGGAGTAAAATAAAGATATGAATCGATGGCTGCTTAGGGCTTCCGTAGTTACGAATTTTTTGTGTAAACTCGCTTTAAAACTCGTCTTGATCCCCAAGGGCACCTCAACCACCCCCAAAATATTGTTTCCAGCGTCCCCCGTCATCCTCTGAAGGCCCCCATTGGTAAACACTGCACCAGATCATCAAAATCTGTCTGACTGACAAGGTCTGGCTATTGACAATTGAGCGAAAAAATTAGCTGACACGTGTTTGGTATGCTACTCCGCAGCACATTTTTTATTCCACCTAAAAGGTCACCCTGGCAGTCTGTCACTACCAAAGTTATAAAAATCCAAAGGGCCACGTAACACAGGGGAACGTAACACTGACTGACAGATCACAAACTATAAACCCAAAGTCCCCCACTCCATAAATGATTCTCGCCTGGCAAATGAGCTGAACCAGTTCTACTGCCACTTTGAGAGTCAATTTGACACCATCCCCTGTGACTCCTCTGCTCAGCTTCAGCCTCAGTCCACCACTTCTTCCCCCCTCTCCTCAGAGCTGGCCAGCTCCACCCCCTCCCCTCCTCTCTCCATCACAGAGAGGGAAGTCAACGGTCTTTTCAGGAAGCAGAAACCTCGCAAAGCTGCTGGGCCGGACTCTGTCTCCCCATCCACCCTAAAGCACTGTGCTTTTGACATTTTTAACACCTCACTGGAGACATGCTATGTGCCAGCTTGCTTCAAAGCCTCCACCATCATCCCTGTCCCCAAGAAACCAAGGACCACTGGATAAACGACTACAGACCCGTTGCCCTGACCTCTGTGGTTATGAAGTCCTTTGAATGGCTTGTGTTGTCCCACCTAAAATCCATTACAGACCCACTCCTGGACCCCCTGAAGTTCGCCTACAGAGCCAACAGGTCTGTAGATGATGCAGTAAACATGGCTCTTCACTTCATCCTCCAGCACCTGGACTCCCCAGGAACCTACGCCAGGATCCTGTTTGTGGATTTCAGCTCTGCTTTTAACACCATCATCCTTGCCCTGCTTCAGGACAAGCTCTCTCAGCTGAACGTGTCTGACTCCACCTGCAGGTGGATCACTGACTTCCTGACGGACTGGAAGCAACACGTGAAGCTGGGAAAACATGTCTCTGATTCCAGGACCATCAGCACCGGTTTCCCTCAAGGCTGCGTTCTTTCCCCCCTTCTTTTCTACCTGTACACCAACAGCTGCACCTCCAGTCACCAGCCTGTCAAGCTTCTGAAGTTTGCGGACAACACCACCCTCATTGGGCTCATCTCAGGTGGGGACGAGTCTGCCTACAGGTGGGAGATCGACCATCTGGTGACCTGGTGCAGCCAGAACAGTCTGGAGCTCAACGCTCAGAAGACAGTGGAGATGGTCGTGGATTTTAGAAAGAGCACAGCCCCACCCTCCCCAATCATCCTGTGTGACTCCCCAGTCACCACTGTGGACTCCTTCCGCTTCCTGGGCACCATCATCTCCCAGGACCTCAATTGGGAACTGAACATCACCTTCCTCCCCAAGAAGGCCCAGCAGAGGATGTACTTCCTGCGGCAGCTGAAGAAGTTCAGCTTGCCAAAGACAACACCGCCATCATTGAGTCCATCCTCACCTCCTCCATCACCATCTGGTACACTGCTGCCACTGCCAGGGACAAGGGCAGGCTGCAGCGTATCATTCGCTCTGCAGAGAAGGTGATTGGCTGCAATCTTCCTTCTCTTCTGGACCTGTACTCCTCGAGGACTCTGAGGCGAGCAGGAAAGATTACAGCTGACCACTCCCACCCCGAACACAAACTGTTTCAGACTCTCCTCTCTGGCAGGAGGCTGCGATCCATCAGGACCAAAACCTCTCGCCACAAAAACAGTTTCTTCCCATCTGCAACTAACCTCATTAACAAGGCCCGGGTCCCCCACTGACACTCCCCCCTTGCAAATGATACAAATGTCTCTGCACATGTAAATACTGTTTCATCTCGTGTCGGGCTCAGACCTGGCACGTCGCACATATTTGTTGTTGATTGTTGATCTTTGTTGTTGTATATTTTTATGTTGTCAGTTTATATATTTATATGTACACAATATTCTCTTCCGCTGCGTTACGTCTGCACGGCACAGACCCAGAATATTGCACATGTATATATTTGCAACGTGGTTCTTCCATTCCATATTTATATATTTCCACATTTATTTATGTCAACTGTATGTTTGTCTACGTGTAGCACCTTATCACCACAGCAAATTCCTCGTATGTGTAAAACACTACTTGGCAATAAAGCTCCTTCTGATCTGATCTTCTTCTTCTGACTGCAGTCTTCTCACCCTCAAAGTCAGACATGAAAGACTTGAATTGGATGAGTTTGTTGGCAAAATTCATGTATAGTTCTGATGGATATATGGAGAGTATTTACCTTTCCCACTATGACATCACTGTTAGACACCTGATCTGACATAAACACAACTCCAAAGAGTCGTACGCCATGGTTTCCCTCAGCTTGCTCTTTGGTTGGTTTTTGAATGGGGGTTTTGGTTAGATCCCTGAAATAATGTCTGTGGTTACCGCAAAGTTGAGAGATTTTTGGTGCTTCTTCTATGACATAAAATAGACACGAGTGTATCCAACCTGTGAATTTTGGAGCTTTAATATAGCTTTAAAATGTGGTTGGTAGCATGTGGCTATATGAAACTACAATGGCTATCACACAGCACCTAAGCTGCTTGAGTCTTCGGGGTAAATGTGATGGTTTGTAGTTCCATTTGGCATGTGACGGGATAGTCCTGGTTTCAAGCTGGGTGTCCTGAGTCCTGACAAATATTTGTGAAACATTAAAATTCTGTGGTTTTCAACATCCTCTACCAAATTGTCCCAGTTTCCACCACAATTAAAGTTATTATACTATACTTGTGTTCAGCACTAACATAGACCTTTATTAGCTTCCTTCCCACTCATTATTACCTAACCTAATATAAAACATAAAGAATGCACCACGCATCTGAATTCAATACTGATTTCTCTGTGGGCCTATGTGTTTTCAATCAATGTTGTTGTCAAGGCTGTTGCTAGCCTATGAGCCATAGTCATTTCTGGCAAACAGTATGCTAATAGTTGAAATGTAATCAGACTACAAGCAAATTATCACTCTGTCTCTCATTATTTTGTTCTGTCCAAGGCACCCAAAGCCAAAATAGTGTTTGAGAGGCCTGATCAAATTGTTGTGGCCCCAAGTGGTGCCCAACAAGTAAGATTTCCGGTCACTCATTCATCTGTGTAGCTGCATTTATTCAGACCAGGCTCCCTCTGATGGTTGAATGCTGCATCACAAACAAATCAACACAAGCTCATTAAAAGGCTGCAGAAGGTTGAAATCAGTGAACAAATAAAACTCTAGGGGGCGGCTAAGCATTAATCACTCACACAAAGTAAAAGCAGTAAATGCCAAATATTAGCTGGTTCCAGTATTCTAAATTTTGCTTAAGTACAGCAGCTCTATGCATGGTGGTGGTCCCTTTCATAAGTTTACATTATTATATACAAATACATTTTTATCTATATGAATGCATTATATTTTATACCATGATGACATGTTTTGCATACAAGTTTTTATAGACAATTATTTTATTGATTGATTTATAACATTGGATATGAGAGCTGCTTTTTAAAAAATATTTCTTTCAGGTGTTTTTGCTATTATTGGATAGTGACAGCTGCTGAGAGAGACAGGAAAGAGGGGATGACATGCAGCAAAGGGTTGGAAACAACCCGGGCCACTGTGGTAAGGACTCAGCTTTACAGCCTACAAAAGTAGCAAATCCTCACATCTGAGAAACTGGAACCAGCTAATATTTGGCATTTTATGGGGAAAAAATAAATTTTTCTGCTGCCCCTTCCAGAGAAGTGCATTGCTTAGCCTCCCTGCCGGGACTCACTTCACTGTTTTCTTCCCTATACTGGGGGCGTGCTGACCGCTGCAGTCTACTGTGGGTAATACACCGACTATGGATAAGTACCTCATACAACTTCATTTCATTTCATGTACTCTCCACTACTGAATAAAAGGACCCAATATACAAAACACAACAATATTTTAGCCACTTGACATTTGCTGTACCTTTCAAGCCAGACTCTGGCTCTCCACAGAGTGTTGCAAACAACAGCTGGCATCAGGTAGGCCTACCTCTATATCTACTGCATCGCCACAAGTAAGAGCAACAATGCAACAAAGAGGTGGTCCCACCCACAGGGCACAAGTCCATGAGACCTCTAACAGGCTAGATGTTGGTTCATATGAGTAGCCGAGACACAGACAACTACACAACAGTACATGGTGTAGGTGAACATGCGGGTGACTGACTGAAGGTTATCAGATGAAGGTGTGTTGAGGTGGGAGTCCCACGTGTTCAATCATTAATTACAATTTGAACTATTACTTGTACTGACTGCGTTTTTGTGGGGAGTGACAGGGCTTAACATTTAACCTACAAGGCCTCTTTCCTGTAATTACTGTATTTGTTCATGACACATACCTCAACATGTGTGGGCATGTTACGATGAGAAGGCGTGACACAACCAAAGGAGGCGTGAACAAGTTGTGGGCAAAGTACAATGTGTTCAAAGGTCCATCATCAACCTACTGTGCTGAAAAAACAACCATTTTGAAAAACAGTCGTAGTAGTAGTAGTAAATTGTATATGTTTGGTATTGTTGTAGGGTGTTATTGCTTTCCTGCAAGGGTGGAAAGTAATTCTACACTTCTACTCAAGTGTACTTCTACTCGACCAACTGAGCCACATATTGTACTTTTTACCTCACTACATTTGCCTTGCAGTCATAATTACCTGTTACTATCAAATTACAATTTTACATAGAAAACATGATTAGTTTATAAAATAGTACGTATTATATTATTATATAGTTTTAACTACCTAACAGTATATACTGTACAGTAGGTAAATTAGCTCCTTCAACTCAACTAGCTATAACATTACAATACAATGCTGTTTACACATTAATGCATCAGTATATGAAAATATAACACTATAACACAACAGGAGTCCTTCTGTTACAAGGGAACTTTTGCTTTTGATACTTTCAGTAGTACCAGTAGTAGTTTTCCTCAGTTTGCAAATATCTAATGATACATTAAGTTATTTTCATTTGAGCCAATTTAAGTGGTTCAACAAGTGCAAAACAGCAGGAGGCACAGAATCGGCTAAATGGTAAGTGTTTGTGGCTCTAATCTCAGAACTACCTTTTTACAGCCAGAGAAATGATTCACCCACTGCCGTTCTCTACTGAGTTCACTCCACAAACCTTGCAATAATGTGCTAAATATGGACAAAGCTGTGCCTCAGCTCTTCACACAATAACTGTAGAAAAGAGCAAAAGGCTGTCTGATAGACATGGAGCAGTTTATCATGTCTATTGGGTGTCTGTGACCTTTAAAGAAAGCTAAGCTGTGAGCAATTCAAACTCATTTAGTGCTGATTAGATGCTGCTGCAGCCTTCCACATCTACTCCATCTGTTGAGCTGATTGATCGACAGAGAGCTTATTAGATTGGATTGAAAGTTTAGGATTCTTATTAAAACAATCTAGTAAGTCAAAGCTCCTCCATTGTGTCAATTTAGACAATCGTTAAGCAGGCCAGAGAAATTAAAGTGTCTATGTTTATATAATTTATGATCCTGTTGTGAGTGGCTGCAGCAGATTCAAAACAGCAATCACTTTATTATAGGTTCACTGAGCATTTAAAGACATGGCACTGGCAACTATTCAAATAGCCTGTCTAATAAAATATAATGATCATGTATCTGCGGCCTATTTTCACTGCACATACTACTATTTTCACAGACTGTACTGTACAATCTGCCCCAAACTAGATTAGTGCCCTTTTGAACAAACAAAACAAAAGAAGATGAGTCACCTAAATGTCATCTTTGCTAACTCAGATAGTTCCCTGGATGCTTTAACAGCATAAAATGTGAATGTTATCTTTATGCGTTTCTGCAGAGACTTCCTAAATCGAACCCCAGAGGCTTCAGAACAGAATCTGGACACAGTAAAAAAACAAAAGAGAAACAGACCTCTCTCTCTGTCAAAAAAATAAAAGCGAAGACTGTCTCACATCACTCCAACTTAGACTCTAGACATTCACTGTCAGCTACGAGCTGTAAATGAGGGTAATCACAGACAACATCCTAACTGGAGGGGTGGTAGATGAATCACTCAGACCTCCAGCTGTTGCATTTATTGTACAAATCAATCTCTGACTATCTTGACAGTCATTGTAACGTCACAGCAGGTCACTGTCTGCTGTATGTACGTGTCCCCAGTGGTACCAAATTTTTAAAGATACAGTATAATTTTAAGGCAAAATTTGTAGGTATTTATGTAATCTAATATTATATCATCAGCTTCCAATACAATTTACCTATTAAGTGTCATTTTCTTGACACAAGTACACCAGTCTTTCTTATTCTATCTTGTTTCAGGATATTAATATTCATGTCTGGCTTATCTCATCGCATTTGCACATATTTTCGTGCATAATTAAAGAAAAAAGGCTGAACATGACACAAAATGAGATATTTTCGCAAAGTATAATTTTAAACTGATGACATGATGTGAAGACCTTCGTGGTCGTGTGGGGCTGAATGAACCTCTGTCAGTCTGTTTAGATTGAGAGGTGACACTGAATGAACATAGGGAGGGGTATTTAAATGGCTGCTATTTTGTCATATGGTCATTCTACACTCTTTGTAGTTTAGATGAAAGACTGACCAGTGTGTGCATACATCAGAGGGGAGGTTAATCCTCTCATTCAGCGGGGGATCAAGTCCTGAGGTACCAACCTACATATTCTCTCCAGGCCACAAACTGCCATCAGGGTAAATGAAAAACACTGTCATCACATTTATCGAAGCAGCACGCTGCTGTTCTCAAGGGAAAAGTCATGTTTTTAGGTTCAGATAGCATTTTGTTTTACCTTATGCAACATGTTGTGAAAGAGTGTCACGAGCCAAAGGGTCACTAGCTCATGAGGGAGCATTTCATCCTTTAAGTTAAAGATGAAAACTGATGAGTTTTTACCTGACAACAACAAGTTATGCAACAATTTCAACAACTTAGCTTTGAAGAGCTGACTGATGCTGGACAATGTATGTTTGCATCTGTGTCACTCCTAAAAAACTACACCTGAAATAAGGGATGACATGAATCTGCAGGTTATGAATGCCAAAATCCTCTACACAGAGCATCCTCTGCTTCACCCCCCTAATCAACAGGTTTGCATTTCTCCAAACTCCTCTCTGAGAAAATGTACTGCACCCTGTGTCTGTTTTTTCATGAGTGCCTTCTGTCACTGACAAAATAATCCGAAATATCATTGTTCAAAAAGTCAGATTTCACGTAACAATGCACAGAGCCACAGTGCCTCGAGCTCAGTTCATGTGAGATTCCTCCTTCTTTTACAGGACCAACACGCTCAAACCGTCCCCTGGCTCCCTCCACTCACCTGTGCTGGCTGTGTACTGCAGGCTGCCTCGCTTCCTGAAGGGTGAGAGGGGCTTGTTCTTGGCCCCGGCGGTCCCGGGGGGCAGGTTGGAGGACATGTTCCCAGGTTTTGTGGTGCAGCTTGGCGGACAGGAGAAGGACGGCTGAGTGAGTCAGAGCTGCGGAGGACGGAGCGTCGGAGAGCTACAGATTTAGAGAGGAGGAAGAGAAGAAGAAGGACCTGAAAAGAGAAGATAGAGGACAGAAAGGAGACGAGAGGTGAGAGATGCAGCGCAGATGCTGGGAGCTTCAGGGGATTTGATTGCAGTCAGCGTGCAAATGTGAGTATGTGAGTGTAATGTGTGTGTGTGTGTGTGTATGTGTGCTACGTGCCTATGAGCAGGGATTTACAGACTGGTTGGTCCAGCGTGGGGCTGCGGAGCATCCCTCTGCAGCGAAACAGGTCCCGCCCCCTCTGAAAGACTCCTGTGCCTTAGCTGCAACGCTGATTGGGGGGGCTGATGGAGAGGCTTGACTTCCCCCCAGGCACGCACACATACATGCACACAAGGCAAAACAACCCCCACCCCCTACACACACACACACACACACACACACACAGCAATGCACAGTTCTTCTGTTGCCATGACAACCACAAATTTATGCGGGCACTCCAATGGAGAGAAAAGTTACTGGTTATAGTAGGCATGACATGTTGACAAATTCAAAGTTTCAAATAAATGTGACAAAAATGTTTGTGAGCAATAGGCGTATGTAATAATAATGATCATGATAATATTAATAATAACTAAAATTACATGTGTAAATATGGTATAAAGTTTAAAAAAATATAGAAAATATGGTATAAAGTGAAAAAAAAAAGAAAAATACAAAAACACTGGAACAGAATCAGGTTGAACTGTAATAACTTTGGTGACTTTTCATCTAGCGCTATCATCAGTTCAAAATGTGTTTCAAACAACAAAACACTACAAAACTACTGACATTCCCATCAGCCTCAGATGTACTTCTTGTTCATTCAAGGAAGGTTAATTAATGCAAATTAACGTAAACTTTAGAATATTATAATGAAACTGTCAAGTGACTTTCCAAATTCAAAGGTGACATCATTAAAACTGCTTGACAACGTGTTAATTGTGTAATGTTTGTTTTATCAATCATGTACATGGCTCTATAAATGTAAGAAAATTGAGAAGCTGGAACCACAATGTTTGCTTAAAAAATGACTATTAAAATATTAAATGAGCATCTGATTCATTTTCTGCCAGTCAACTAATCGATTAATTGACTTAACATTTTAGCTCTCATTATATACAATATATAATAAAAACACACTTGACAATTACGGTGTTGTTCAACCCCAAATGATGACTCTTGTGTGAAATGCAGAATGAGTATCATCACATCTCATTTTTTCATTTGATTATTGTGACTTCCACTTCTCATAAGAGGACAGTGAGACGAGAAACAACTCGCTGGATTACAAAATTTGAGAGAGGGAAGAGCAGAATAAAGGGAAGCAGAGAGACTTGTGGGACTTTAAATCATTATAACGAATTAAAAGAACATGTTTAGAGAACCAATATACTGACAAAAAATCTTTTGGTAAGAAGAGAGGACAATATGATGCACAATGAAATGACTCTGGGTTGTTGCAAAATGTGTAGGAATGTCCATAGATGCAGATGAGTGCACAAATGGAAATCAGTTGAACATCCCTCTTTCCTATCTAAAGGATGCCATTCTGAATACAAACTAGGAGCTCGCTGAAAAATATGACAAGATAATAGACAGCCCACGTTCATTCAGTCCCGGTGCAAACACTTGAAACATCAAGATGCCAAGTCAGTTTCACCTCTTGGCTGAAAACCAAATAAATATATATGTAAAGAATGACCATGTATGTTTATCTACTTTTAAAACTCTAAAATGAGAAACTGGCAGCGAATTGATGAATAATGATGAAGTAAAAACTGACAGAGAGGACTGACTGAAAGAGGTGGTTGCAGCAAAAGTGTGTGCACTTGTTTGGGAGTGAGCCAGCGCCCTCTTATGGTAGGGCCTTCTCATTAGGAAGTAGCGAAACTGACTGCTGCACAAGGGACTGCTGTAAAAGAGTGAGTTAAGCTGCTCAGTGACACCATTACAATGATAGGACATCACACAAAACACCAATCCCAAAAATCAGAGGCCTTGGAAGGGCACATAGTGTTTACTTATATTAAATTACTCAAATGCTCTTTGTTTCTTTAGTTCCGATGGATGGATGTTTATTAAAAAAAACTTGGGCTGCGTTTTAGGAAGGGAGCCTTTTTTGTGGCAGATTTTATTTGTGAAGCTTGAGACAAAAGACAAAGTTTTTTTTGTTTTCTGGGTAATGAAGGAAGTTATCTTATTTTGGTGTTTTATACTGTAGGTCGTATGTGCACTGGGCACTTGACCCAATAAACCAGCCTTTAATGTTTAAAAATGTAAATAAATAAGTAATTTCTCAACTAACGCCAGCATTAGGTTTTAGACTCAGTTATATTATGCTTAGGGAAGGTGGTATATTGCACTGCTGTAAGTTCCTCAGTATCTATGATGTACCAATCTAATTTTTGTAAAAATGAAAACCACGGTCAGTGAGAGTGAGTAGGTCCAAATTAAACACTCGCAGCGAACAATGTTGAGGAATCCAGAGATTGCAATGTTTTTGCAATTTGTAATGCGGCAACACCTTCCCCCCTAAGGACATTTTTAGAACAGAAGGAGATGGATGTGTGGGTGAACAGAACGGCTGCTCTGAATTTCACTGTGCTTTCGTGCAGCTCTGTGGTGGAGGGCTGCAGGCAGTTTAAGACAGTCAAGGTGGTGCTGTATCAGACAGTAATAGAGGAGTGAACAGGTGAATGGGGACTAAGAGTCTAATGTACTGTATCCATGAATACAATCACCATAACCCACTCTTATGCACTCTGACTTCTTTTCACTTGTTGCCTCTAAAGTTAATCCGTCTGTGGTTAATCCCTCTTCAGCTGCAGGAAAATATACGTTGACCTTAGACAAGCTTCCTATACATGCAGCCATTGACGAGAATATTAGGAGAGAATTTAGATTATGTTGCTTATTTTAACAAGGGGGTTGAGTATCCCAGCATGTGCATTGCAGACAGCATGGATACGTACAATAGGTGGCCAATCTGTTACAGGGCATAAACACAGACAAACATTTTATTGATCGGGTTGAAGGGAGGAACGTGGACGAACAAAGGTGGACAAAAACAGAAAGAGGAAAGAAAGTTATATTTATATATATTTAATTTTTATTTATATGGCACCAATACATAACAAAAGTTATCTCCTCGCACTCTTCATATAGAATAGGTCTAGACCGTACTCTTTGTAATATTATTAACAGAGACCCAACAATTCACTTGAAAATTCAACAATTCAAATGAACAGGCTTCATAATATAAGTTTTCCATTATAATTTCACAGAGTCAGTGGTAGTTATATGAGGAGCTGCGAAATACTTCGTGTAAGAGGATTAACAACGAGTATCACAACATCTTGTGTGTAAATGCTACCACATGGCGTCACCAGTGAGAGTACACTTACTGTATGTATTTTGCAGACTTATAGGCTAAATCACATGAGCTCATCACTGGGTGGGAACCTTCTGGAGCCTGCTGAGGATTTAGAGAGTAACCACATCAAGAGGATTCACTTGAATCTATCAAGCACAAGTTACCCTTATGTTAGTTTGAAACTGTCAGGAAAGTGATTGGATTTCACCAAGATTTCGGGGGAAGTGATATAACAGAGGTCCTTGAGGATCTGCCTACTTGGATGGTTTATTTGTTTGCATGTTTGTTCAAAGAAATTCTACAGTCCAACCTTACCAAAGTCCCAAATTTAAGGAGGAGAATCAGCTCTTTCTTGTGTATTTATCACTGAAATATCAGATGTTTAAGATTCACAATTTAGTAAAGGCTCCCTGTCATTAAAAAACAAACAAGTGTTGGTGTTTTACTTATGGTGTTGAGGACGGATTAGTGAGTCTCTAACTTGACCTACTTGGACAAAGAAATGTGAAGACAAGCTGCATCTTATTCATCCTTTCTGCACCATGATGTATAGTAGCATGTTGCTGAAAAGTCCTACATCAGTTTACATTCTCTTAATTGCACCCACCGCCCCCAAAAGACGATGTGCATCTTGGGTTGATCTGAGGCTCTGTGGGTAATCTCGTCAACAGATCAGAGACGCAGGGACTGAGAACAAAGCGGGGCTACGCCATCCACCGCTTAATGGGATTGGCCGCCATCACTAGATGTGCTACACTGATTAGCCTGCTTGGAAGAGTTCTGGGATTTAGACCCGAAGCTCTCTGCCCCAGGCAATTAGCACTACATGCTTAGGCTGAGTGACGCGAGTTTAATGCTTTTGAGGTTGAACTTACTCTATGGTCAGATGAGATTTTCACATTTTATAACAGGAAACAAAGATTTTACAAGGAGGATATGACAACTTTTGAAGCCACTGTGAAACTTACTGAAATAATTTTTTTTTTCTGTCTTCACTATCAATCTTGTGTCACACTTCTTTTTCAGGGGCCCCACTCTGTCAATCCCTTAACTTCCCGCTGAGCCTATTTTACCCTGACGTCACTATACTGGATCTCGGCTGTCTGACTGGGTGAAGGACAGACCCAGTTGCTGTTAAACCTGCTCCTCCTACAATAAGCTCTCAGAGAAAGTTAAAAAACAAATGGGGACAATATATGCAAAGTTTACACAAAGCCTTTAAAAAAATCTGTTAATTCCCATCTAGTTTAGATTGAGCAGTCACGGTCTGCCTTCGTTTGATTTTATTTGATGAAAAAACTTTATTAGGTGATGTAGATGACTGTGCGGTTCACCAGCTGCTGGGTGTGGCTCCAAAACTGAAGCCTGATAACCAGACACTGCCCTACTGCTGATGTGCTGCTGCAGTTAAACAACCAAACATATCTGCGATCACTCCATTTGGTCACATTTCACCATGATACATTAAACACAAAGACTTACAACAATTAATTTAATGATTAGCAGATATTTCTAGCTCAACATGCTTGTAGTAACACAACACATGGGCAGTATTAATATTAACTCCATACGTTGAAGCCATAAAGTCACATTTTCCCACATTATCAGAAACGATGACAAAAATCATCTGCCAAAAATTTCCCTCATGTAGACATGTTGTCGTACTTGAAAAAAACAATAATAATACACGATCTTTGAAAAAGAAATTTTCTGACTCAATCAAATCAAGAGGGCATTTTGTTTAGTTTGAAAGTGCCTGTTTGAGTTTTCCCAGAGAGTGTCTGCTGGCTAAACTGCGGTGGAGAGATGCAAATTTTAAGAGGAAATTGTGTATTACTAACACTTCAGAATATACCCACTCGATTTGTTTAGCTCTGACTTCTGAAGCCTCATTTTAGCTTCAGCTGAACTTATCAACCATCATTTAGACTGGAAACAGTTTGCAGCCTGTATGGACAAGAGAAACATTTACAGTGACCAATAACCCTTTGAATTTACAGTTATGTATGGGTTATGTGAGTATTGGTCATGATAAATGTGATAAAATGTGAGTCTGTACTTTTTACATTCAAAATGTGTCCATACAAGCGTCAGTACATCAGTAATTGATTTAATACCTGAGTACATTTTGTGATGCTTAACTTTGTAAATATGAACAGCCCCCACAAGAACTAAAAATACAAGAATACAATTTAGTAAATTACAATTTCAATCTGAAATTCTGTGTTCCAAGAATAATCAAACAACATTCAGAATATGATCGACCAGTCAGTACCAATTTTCAGTATACTTTTCATTTATCAACAATCAAAATTCAACAAGCATTGATACTCAGCTCTACTGTGAACTGTGACACTTTGATTGCACCTCTAAAATGCAATGTCAAAATGATGTACCATCTAGTGGAAAGTAAAAGATAAATTAAAAAGCTAAATTTAAAAAGTGATGCTGCAAAAGCAGAAAATGCCTTTATCTATTTGAGGACACTAAAGTTACTAAATTATACTTTGTTAACACACAAAAACATACATTAGCAACCTGTCTGACTGAATTAGCAACCTCAGCTGCAGTATCTCAGACCTCTAACACGTAGGGCGGGAGCGTAATAGTCCTGAAGACAAGGCCCACTGACCTCCACCCATCAACCCTGCAAAGTTGACCTCTTCACAGATCAACTGCTCCAATCCTGCTGCAGCATCCTTACTGTATGTCACATCATGCCCCATTGTCTTAAAACCCCTGCTCTGGCTGAAAGAAATGTAATATTCTGAGATGGTTTCATGTATGATGGATCCCATTCAATCTGATGCACATTAAGTAATTTGGGAAATCCATTTAGGTCATTTTATCGCTGAGGCCCCGCTAAACAACACAGTGCAGTGACAGTTGCTTTATTTAGCAGGCACACCACACCACCTAGGATTTAGATGTCTTAGCTATAAGAAGTTCATGAGAGGTTAATGCCTCCCTCCCTGCTTTCGCCACGTGACTGTCACTGAAGTCAAGAGGGAAAATACTGTATGGATGAAAAGAGCAACACCTGCACACTGACTGCGAACTGAACGTTTAAGGGACTACCATTTCATCCCAGTCAGAACTTTGCCAGGTCACAAAGATACCATATACTGTCACTCACCAATCACTTTATTAAGTACACCTTGCTTGAAAATGGGAAAACTGTGGTCAAAAAAGAATGGACATGGTCAGCAACGATGGTCTTTTAAACAATGCTCAGTTGGTACTAGTGTACCAAGAAAATATCCCCCACACCATTACACCACCACCAGCAGCCTGAAATGTTGATTCAAGGCAGGATGGATCCACACTTTCATGTTGTTTACGCCAAATTCTGACCCTACAATCTGAATATCGCAGCAGAAATCGAGACTCATCAGACCAGGCAATGTTTTTCCAGTCTTCTATTGTCCAATTTTGGTAGACACATTTGTAGACTCAGTTTACCTGAGCTGACAGGAGTGGTCTTCTGCTGCTGTAGCCCATCTGCTTCAAGGTTCGACTGGTTGTACGTTCAGAGATGCTCTTCTGCATACCTCGGTTGTAACAAGTGGTTATTTGAGTTACTGTTGCCTTTCCATCAGCTTGAACCAGTCGGGCCATTCTCATCTGATCTTTGATACCAACAAGGTTTTTTGCCCAGAGAACTACAGCATACTTTTCTCTTTTTCAGACCATTCACTGTAAACCCTAGAGAAAGTTGTTTGTGAAAATCCACAGACTCTATAATAGGTACACATTTATAGTACATACATATATATTGTCTATATATATATGAACAAATCATATCCATCAAGAAAAATCAAATCAATTTAAGTAGAGTTGGCAAAACTTATAATATCAATGACTCTCACTGTATGTGAGTGTGTTTATTTTCTCCTTTTCTTTACATCATTCACTATAGCCCTCATTAGACTTATTGGATTGTCTGACCAATCAGGAAGAGGCATCTCCTAAGTCAGAGGGTTAAGCAGAGGGAATTAAAGGGTGGACAGAGCTGCTGAATCGATTTGATCCTTGAGAGCACCCCATCTTGTCATCTAATCGGACAAGGCCAAAGAAGCCAGGAAGATTCAAGCACCTCCTTCTCAATCCCCTTCCGCTCGGAAATCGCCTTTCAGCACGATTAGTGTTGCAGCTAGATTCTCTGCAGCTACTCATAGAGAACCGTCAAAATTTCCTACCTTGAGGATCTTGAGTTTGCGGAGGAAGATAGCATGGGTGCGGGAGCAAGCGCCGAGGACAAAAAGTCCAAGGAGTTGGAAAAACAACTCCAGGAAGATGCTGATAAGGATGCTAAAACAGTCAAGCTATTACTGCTTGGTAAGTGGACTCAAGAATAGTCTTGTTGCATCAAGTTTTATTTTTTGTCCCAGACCACAGGTGATGCAAAGTGCTCAGATTGACAGGCTTTCACTTCAAAGATTCAGTACTTTACAAACTCTAACTTTTAACTTTCCATCTCTGATTGAGTGGAAGTGTCTGTGGAGGTTCAGGTCTGCAGAGTAGAACGGAAGTCAACAGGTGTAACTTACCGTTAAAAAGCACAGATGAAAAAAGATAATTTGCTTTGGGAAAATGTTTTTGTCAGCTTTTACTGAACCCCAAAAGGTAAACAACTGGTTCTAAGTTTCAGGATGAGAGTTAATTTATGTCACAGATCATTCAATACATATAGCTGAATTCATAAGTGAATGAAGGATGTGTCACTCTGAGTTTATTGAATCATTTGCTGCATATTCAAGTCTTGTATATGAACCATCTGAGATGTGTTAAGCTGCTCTGACAGCAGTTATGACATCTGAAATGGCATGCTCAGAGGATTTACAGGCTGTGCAGATGATTTATTTCTGGGTAAAACCCTGCATTAGCTTATTAGAAAGATGGGTGGACTGTTTAAGCTTGTGCAAAACTGAGAGGGCATTAGCGAGAGGAAAGTAACAGCAGCAGAGAGAGATAAGAGAGACATGTTTACAAGTTGAGCAGTTAACACAGGGATCTGAGATGAAGCTAAATCAAAAGAATACTTTGTAAGAGTTTACAGTACAGAACAGCAAAACAATAATTATTTGCCTAATTTGAAAAGTATACTAAGTATTAGTATTAGTAATAGATTTTCATTTAAACTACTGCACAGACTCGAGCTCATTCAGCTGTTTTGACAAATATATTACATTTAGGGTCTGAATGTATTTCTATTTTCTTGGCTGTGCCTTAAAATTAAGAATGACTTTTCAAATCTAATGGAAGGACATTGGTGCTTACAATAATCATAGCTTTTGGTCTAAATGAATCAGCACAGCATTGTGCAATCGGATTAGCTAACCGGTTTAGTGCAGATCCACTTGGTGAGGTCTTTGTTGATCCCTCCACACGTTGGCTAAGACACAAGTGTTTTATAAGCACTAACTTTATAACAGCAACACTCACAGTCAAAATTGTGAATAGTGAACATTTTGATGAAAATCTTGGAGACGGTGTTAAATAGGATTAAATAATGCAGGTTATTGCCAATTTTATTAAGAGTTGGATTTTGGGACATAACAATGTTTTTGCCAAATGAAATTCGGGGTGGGGTGGGGGGGATTAAAAACTTGTATCATAATGTAAATAATCAACCATTGCAGAGCATGCACCCCTGTGCTGATACACCACTGGTGATGGATGTTGAAAATCAAGTATTAAATGCAAATATGCTTTAACTATTTACTACAAAGCCTAAAACTATCAATTATTGCACTGTATGAATGCAGTTACTGTATTTTATAACTCACAACACTGCACACAACACTGTTTTTTCAAGTGTAATCTGTGAAGTAAGAGTCTGAAACACTATTAAAAGATTTAATATCTACTTCCATTATATTTACAGAAGACGTGCTTCTCCAGCAGCACAGTATCAAAGATCAGACAGCCAGAAGCAAATCGTTTAAGATAAGTAACAGTGCCATCTTGTGGGCTCTGGTGGACATTGGGAAAGGAGCAGGAAAGAGCCACATGGTCCAAAACCCTGTAGGTTTTTATTTGAACTAAACATGATTTCAGTGGGTAGCTACTTGTGTGCTGGTGTGCAAACAAGTGAATAAAACATTGGTGAAGTTTTACATGTCTTAATGAATGTGGGAAATTCTTGAATATTTAGGCAACAATAGCTTTTCCAAAGACTTAAATGTGGTTATTTGCAGCTTACAGGGAAGTTCCTAAAATGGTTACCTGCAAGGCTACCCCCTTTAAGGTTCTCAGAAATCTGAACAATGAGCACTCACTCCTTGATTGTTCTCAAACTGCATTAATTGAGATTGTTCAAAGAATATTTCCCCTAATGTGCACATTACAAATGAAAAAACATTCTATTTCATTTAGTTGAAGGCTTTGCTTTCATAGGAAGGCCTTTCCCCTCGGTCTTCAGAGCTAGGAAGTCTGTGGAAGTCTTTAAATGCTCAAGCTATAAGTCTGTGGATGGAGCTTAATGTGGCTTCGGTGAGAACAGGACAGACTGTTTTGGCTGCTCTGTGATGTGATAAATTCCTTCTGGCCTGAGTGAGCTTACGGTGCTGCAGAGAGCCTGATCTACCTGCAAGCTTTTCTTTAACCAGCACATCAAATTGTGACACTTAAATTGTACATATGTGCACAGTCCACATTGTGCATGTATGTACAAGGTATGCATATCTATGCACAAGGTAAATTTCATTATGAAAACTGTTCCCCTAAAATGAAACAGGGTTCTCCTCCTGTCATTGTGCTCCACTCTTGTGTGATTTGCTGGAGATGTCTGCAAACACACTGGCACTCTTTTTAACAGCATGATGTGCTCAATGAACGAAAATATGCTGACATTAATTGCTTATGGAAGACCAATTTAGACCACTTTAGAGCTCAGCAAGAAAGAAACATTGTTGTGTTTATTATGTTGTTCCTGTTAGCGGAGCCGTTAACCAGTTTAGTGTCCTCTATTAAACCATCACAAGGCTTAGCATGAAACTGGGAGCCAGAACACTTCAGACACACACGATCACCATAACTTCACAGACCAGCTGAAAATGAATATGCACATTCAAATCTGACCTCTCCACTGCCAAAGACAACAGTTGCTTTTTATACATTTTTCTTTACTGTAGCTGATGTTGTCTGTTACATGCGTCACTTAACCTGTATATTTAGCCAGTTTGCTTTCTCTGCTCCAGTGTGCTTACTACTAGAATCTTTCTGTGCCTCTGTTTTATGTAAATTTTGAAACTGTAAATTTTGCAGTTCCCGGTCACACATCCTGTGCTATATTTATTTACATTTGGCTAGGCCAAGAAGTGAAAAAATGCTATTAAAGCTAACTCCAACTCATGTAAAGCTCTGCTGTTGATACATATCTACGTGCATAGAGAGAGACTGGGGAACGTTTATACAAATGCAGTGATCAGCAAATCTGTTCACAATGGATTTTCTTGAACAGCCTTGTCATGATTTCTATAAAGAGATGTTACTGGTGAGCTGCTCTTGCATAGCTCTCCGGCCCTATGAGTTGTTCCAACACAAATATCATTGAGTTTTGTTCTCTTGTGATAAATGCAGACATCCATCCTGAAACTATCCAAACACGACACAACATTTGGCCTGACTGCTCCTATAAACTGACAGCACCATCAAAACACATTCTGTTTACGGCTTATACACAATGGCATGTCAAAGAGTAACACAAACCTTTTTCTTCTTCTTCAGGTGCTGGTGAGTCAGGGAAAAGCACCATTGTAAAACAAATGAAGTAAGTATTAAAATAAGTGATACAATTCGTGTGTCATCCACAGCATGTCACTGGCAAGCAATGAAAGTTTTTTTAGTCTCATTGGTCAGGCATACAGCCAGCAGGCCAAAGCTCCCCCACCTCTGTCTGTTTCACTTCCAATGAAACATTTTACAAAAGGTGAACATGGCAAACATCCGCTTACTCTGATTTGTCAGCACTTGTTTTGTGCAGTTAGTTACGCTCTGACAATAAGAGCTGCATGAGGGTCAGAAACACACCACAGGGTGGCACTGTGGGTACTGGCTCTAGCAGACATCCAGGTTGTTTTATATTGCATGAACTTCAAAATCCAAATTGAGCATATAATTGCAAGATCCTAGCATTTCTAAATTATGTGAATGAAAGTCTGCAGAATTTACATTTTATATAACAATTTCAAAATATTTGGGATATAAATAAGCATAAAATAATCAGCTTACCAGAGGATTTTCCCTGAACTAAAACACTTCTCCTCTCTACTTGTACAGGATTCTGCATCAAGGTGGTTACACAAAAGAGGAACAATTGGAGTTTAGAGCAGTCATCTATGGCAACATCCTGCAGTCTGCTCTGGCTATCATCAGAGGCATGGAGATGCTCGGCATTGATTTTGGCGCAGCCTCTTCACAGGTCTCAAAGACATGCACCAGACATGATTTACTCGTAGAGTTCATTTTTTACTGACATGCTATAAATAGTTCTCTGACGGTGCTGATGGATCTTTGTTCTGTGTGCATGAAACCACAGGAGGATGCACAGAAGCTGCAAAACTTGTCAGACTCCATTGAAGAAGGCACAATGCCTCCTGAGCTGGCTAGTGTCATCCAGCAGCTGTGGAAAGACTCTGGCGTGCAGGCCGGCTTTGAGAGAGCTGCTGAGTACCAACTGAACGACTCTGCTGGCTAGTGAGTACATGTCTACCACTGATGATGCATAAGTGGGGCTACATGTAAAGCTAAAGTGGCAGCTAGCTTAGTGTTTAAAGATAAAGATGATTTCATATCTGAGGCCTGATTGCTGTGCTGTTTGGTCTGCCATCATCAGCTACCTCAATGAAATGGACAGAATCTGCAAGCCAGACTACCTCCCCACTGAGCAGGATGTGCTGCGATCTCGAGTCAAAACAACTGGTATCATTGAAGAACAGTTCTCTTGCAAAGAGTTGCACTTCAGGTGAGATGCAAGAAACAAAAGTCTGACACCAGTAAAAACAGACAAACCTTACAGCTCTGTGATATCCAAGAGACGTTGACTGACTGACTTTGCTGTGACTCTCCCGTGTGGTGAATAGGATGTTTGATGTGGGTGGCCAGAGGTCAGAGAGAAAGAAGTGGATCCATTGTTTCGAGGGTGTGACCTGCATCATCTTTTGCGGAGCTCTCAGTGCATATGACATGGTGCTGGTAGAGGACGACGAAGTGGTGAGTTGAGACGCTGCTACCTGATGGTAAGCATACAGACATGTCAGCTAGGAATTCACCCTGTTCTTCTCTGACCTCTTCAGAACCGCATGCACGAGTCCCTCCATCTATTCAACAGCATCTGCAACCACAGATTCTTTGCACTGACCTCCATCGTGCTTTTCCTCAACAAGAAGGATCTCTTTGAGGAGAAGATCAAGAAAGTCCATCTGAGTATCTGCTTCCCAGACTATGATGGTAAGACCAAATTACGCTGCTTTAATGGTCCATGTGTTATACCTGCTGCACACTGTGCTATGACAGGCCTTAGGTTGCTATAGCAGTGAGAATGGCAGGCCAAATGCATGGGCAGGGAAACGGTGATACTACATCTGTCAGGCATGCTGGGAGAGTGGATCACAGTCTGCTGCCAACAAGTCATTATTCTGGTTTGATTAATATGAGATCGTAACAGGGGTGTATGTGCAAAACAAACCAAGTGGTAAAGGGCACTCAAATGCAAACAAACAGACTGAGATTGTCTCGTGACCAAAACTGCTCAGAAAAAATAATAAATAAAGACTAAATTGGTCAAGTTAGCAATCCTGAGATTAAAACCTCAGACAACAGGAATCCCAGTCTTGTTCCCTCAAGAAATTTTGTGATGCAAGTGATAAAATTAAACTTTGGTCATGCTAGCTGACTGACGAAGTGATGCAGAGGGATTGATGGTACTTTTTTCCCCAACAAAACTTCTTCTCCTCCTAAATCTTCACACCCTTGATTTGTTTTAGGCCCCAACACGTACGATGACGCCAGCAACTACATCAAATCGCAGTTCTTGGAGCTGAACATGAAGAAGGGTGTGAAAGAAATCTACTCCCACTTGACCTGTGCCACAGACACAAAGAACGTCGAGATTGTGTTCAACGCTGTGACAGACATCATCATCAAAGAAAACCTTAAAGATTGCGGTCTTTTCTAAGCAGCTCCAGAGTGAAAAGAGGTGCGTGGTGACCACATCAAATCACTCCCGGGGACTTTCTTGATACAGAGTAATATGGTCCAGATGAGGCCAACCCCTGGCAATTCAATTTAACCCTCATACAGAGAATCATATCTGGCCGTCCTGTGTTGCCAGGCAACATCTGACCATAACACGAGCTAACACAAACTCACAGACAATTTAGACCATTTGGGATTGCAGAGGAAGATCATGAAAAGCAAAAAAACAATCCCCATCATGGTTTGTGATTAAAATCAGTTGCTCCCAAAGCTGCAGAACAAGCTAACTTTTCATTTTAAGAATATATTGAACATTGCAACCTGCAGATTATGCAGCCCTGAAGCTATGAATGTAGCAAGATGTTCACCGTTAGAGTGTATCCAAAGATTTTAAACATGATTTAAGACAATTTCAGCATGTTTGAGATAAATTTTTTATCCTCTCTAATTTGCAGGACTTCCTTTCCTACCTTAACCCCTCACATATTGGCATTAACTGAGAAATGTACTGATGAGGCACAGAGGATCCTCAGTTCATTGTGTTCATGCCATTGCTTCCATGCCAAGTCCCGGTCTTTGAATGCTCCTAGCACATCACCATCTACAACAGTACATCCCTGCAACACAGTGCAAGTCCAGCTGGGTTGAGACAACTATCAAGTCACCATATTGTTGTTGTGGATATACAGCTTTCTACAAGATTCTACAGTTTCTCTAAAGTACAGAGTTTGTCTCACACCAGAAGCTGCTGGTTTGAAGGTATGAAGATGAAATAGTTGCTCGTTCGGTCCTTGTTGCTTCCTTTTGACTACTGTGTTGTGAGTTATATTAAAACCAAGTTCTGTAAAATTAATAAAACAAGAAATCCAGGGGGAAATATTAATATTTTGAATAGCAACATTGCAATCTTGTTTTTGAGTACAGTAGTCTCTGTGGTCTTGATATTTAAACTGTAAAAAGTTGCTGAGCAAATATCTCAGATATTCCCAGTGCTTGCAGTATATCCAGATTACAAACCAAATTTTACATGTATCTAATCTAAATAGTGTTAATGTATTATATTCAAATTTCAGAAGGTCAAACATGGTAGAGAAACTTTGTACATAAGAGTAGGTAATTCAATATATTTTGAAAGATAAATCTATATGGAAATATACGAGAGAGAGGGAACCACTAGAAGGATGATGCTTTATTATGAAAAGGGAATGAAAATCTACTGAGTTTGTCCTTTCTTATGAAATGTAGAAGCATGAAATAAAGATGCATTAACTTCACTTGTGTGTCTGTTTCCTTGCTGCGGAATCACACTGTCAATCACTTAATAATGTATATCGAATTAGAGAAACAGGGCTGTCAACACTGAAAATTGCCTCGGGCTGTTATGTGTTGGGGACAATGCTGCTGTTATATAAGTTCCCTGCTCACTAGTCACAATGGCAGCGTATGGAAGTTCATTAACAATAAAGCTATTGAGAGAGCTAAACAAATTGAAGTTGTAATTAATCTGCAAGTCAGTACGATTCTGCAGGGACAGATTCATGAGATTTGAAGGCGAGCAAGGACAAAGCTGAGACTGTAATCAGTGTGTGGAGCTGAGGAACTGTATCGCTGCATTTGAGTGAGCAGTAGAGCTTATTTTGCTCCCTTATTAAAAGTTGCCTGTTCTCAGTGTTGGTACTTTGTATTGCATGTAAACTCCTGGGCAAAGTAGTCCAAAATCCACTAGCTCTGTCGTGGACATCAAGTGTCACTCTGTAGGACTCAACTTTGTGACATCAAGCTTATTGTCAGTGCAATTCATTAGTACTTCCATCTGTCCAAGACTTGTGAAAAGATGCAGTATTACCCTTACAGGTAGGCTTTGACACATACTGTATTGTCTCCAACAAAACACACTTTTTACGCTACTATATACCTGGCTATTTTTGGACATTTCTTAATTTCTTCATTCTCTTTTCTTGTTCTTTTAAAGATTCACATCTTCAGAGGGAGCTAATGGGCTTGGGGCTGAGCGCCACACACAGGCTGGGGAAGTCAGAAAGCTTTGAGGGACGGATTAACACATTGGTTTGGTTTTTCATGGGAGTTGTTATAAAATACAGATTATCGTCAGCCTTGTCTTTTAAATGTACAATTTGAGGATTTTGGACTCAAACATTTTGTTGCGCTAATGAACCCTTCCCTTCACACGCTCATGCTGACCTGGAGATTGAGTGTTATACTGCAGACATCACACACAAGGTAGGACATTAGGGACATATTGGTGAGCACTGATGTGTACAGCAGCTGGAACACACTGAGCCCTCAGCTCAAGCATACAGATGTGTCTCTGAAGTCTAAAAATACTTTTTCCAGTTTGCATGACCTCCTTCCCTGCATGTTTTTGGTAAGACTAGGCCTTTACACAAGTTACAGTGGATAACATCTGATTACCATTGCCATTGTGGTAAAGATTTTGGCTTACTATTTGAAACAGAAGGAAGGGAAGCCAACTTTGTGCCATCATTTAATGATGTGAAAATGAACTAATACAACTGCAGAAGTATGAAGAACGCTAGACACCAACCTTCAGGAATGTTTTTTACCAGGACATCTCTGTACAGGAAGACTTCCTCAGTATTATGTGATGGCTACAGTCAAAGAAAACAAATAGCTATATTAAACTATCCCACTACATATCTAATCGTTTATACATCTTCACTGATATCCATAGGATTTAAAAAATTACCTTGCAAAAAAGGATTTTCTATGTTGACCTCAAATGAGTGAATAATAGTGATATTCAAACAAGATTTCCCTTCACAAATTGATTTGCAGTGATGTGTTTCATGTATAAAAATATTGTGCAATACAATGTTGTCTAGTTTATTAAAATATCTATGTAGACAGCGGTGTTGCTATTGCGTTCATTCAACTTTCACAAACTAATCCCAGGCCCAAAAGGTTACGTTACATCAAAACTGTTCACACAAAATTATTCTCCATACATAAGCTATGGCATTCACACATCCACAAAAGTAAAATTACTATATGATTGCAACTGCAAATTAAAATAAAATATAACAATTGCAAAATATTTAATAAAAGCGATGTGACACAGACTTAATCTAAGAGAAGATGCAACACAATAACAGTGAACAGAATTTACAAGTCAGCTGTGAAACTGTGAAATGTAATGATGGATTTGATAAACAGGCAGTCTGTTTTGGTCTTTGTACATATGACAGACAAACTATAATTGTGTCAGAGGAGCTTTACCTGCCAGCCCCTGAGCGATGCAAAGGTCTTAAATACAGGACTCCACAGAACTCAGTGATCATTTCACAAGCCTCCCCGACTTATTGCTTCCTCCCAGTAAGCTCTGCATCATAAAATCTATTAAGACAAAAGTGATCATAGAATCGAGTCCTCAAATTGTGGAATTTAGGTCCTGCATGCAGCACGGCCACCAGCTCAGTCCTTAGAAACACCTACTTTCCAATGCGCCCTCTGCAGACAAGACATACCAGCCCAGAAGTCCTGATCCTGACACCTGCAAGGAAAAAGAAAAAGATCATTAATACCTATTGCTACAATAAATAATTAATTCATACAATTAAACAACTATGAATACAATGTCCCTAAATTTTTTATTAAACATTTCAGTAATAAGTTGCTGTAATAATAAAATATATTTTATAAGCATGCTTTCTGGGCTCAATACAGACAAGATATACTTACATTAGTACAATATGTACAATACTGACTTTCATCAGTCTAAGCTGTAATTTTTAGCCTCTCTACTTAGAGCTGGGTGCTATGCTCAGTATATCACAAGTACGTTGCTGACGTTATTCAGTGAATCGTTTTTGAAGTATCCTGTCATGAATTAAAGCACTGGAAATGTCAGTGGCACTAAATG
This sequence comes from Micropterus dolomieu, assembly GCF_021292245.1. Lineage (NCBI taxonomy): Eukaryota > Metazoa > Chordata > Actinopteri > Centrarchiformes > Centrarchidae > Micropterus > Micropterus dolomieu. The sequence goes on along the minus strand of NC_060157.1, from coordinate 19,610,710 downwards.
AAAAGTCAATATATGATTGATCATCTGGGGGGAAAATTTCTTTTCAGTTCTCTCTGGACCAAAGTGCACCCAACAGGCTGACACTGTCAACGCATGAGCAAAATCCCAGAAAAGACTTGACTGTTGTCTTGGGGTGATGCAAAAATGTAACATTTTTAACAGTTTGCTTTGACAACAACACCATGTTGCCATATCCCTTCAGTGTTCTGCATGAACCGTAGGTGCAGGTGAAAGTCAGTGTGCTGACCTGTAGGGCCTGAAGCGTTAGTACAGACCAATCTCCCTCAGGTTTATCTTGATGATGACGTCGGTGACGGCATCGAACACAAACTGCACATTCTTGGTGTCTGTGGCACAAGTGAAGTGGGTGTAGACCTCCTTGGTGTCTTTTCGTTTATTTAAGTCTTCAAACTGGCACTGGATATAAGCTGAGGTCTCTTCGTATGACTGCCCACCTACAGGAAAAAACAGGTCAGTTATAAAATGAAGTTATAATTTACATGGTACAAGTCGTCGTATTTTTAACAATAGGTTATGTGTAGAAATACCTTTAGGGCAACTCACTAACTTAAAAATGATGAAACGCCACACAAACCCTTGTGTTGCAGATTTATAAATAGATATAACTGTCAAAATCCATCATGGACACTAGACCGGCCTGGGTTAATAAAACTAAAAGCAAGTGAAAGCAGAATTAAACTTAAAATGCTGGTATGTTAGGCTACTATGCAGAGAATGTATTCAATTATAAACAGTCTTACTGGTGATGAAGTTCACATCTGATAAAACAGCTCAACAGTAAAACGCAGAGCCTTTGTCTGGTAAAGTTCAAGCATGCACATAAAAAAGAGACATTTTATATTCAGTGCTAGTATGAGGCGCAATGTGCCTTTTTTCTAAGGTAAATAAATCCAGAGCATGATCATACATTTCCAGGAAGTCAATGCTCAGACACAGCAGATAGATAAATAAATATCTCCTCGGATCAAAACACCCAAGGGGCGCGATATCACATTAAAACCTCAATAAATTGCTAATGCACAGGTTTGTCTCACCAGTGTATCCTGGGTAGCAGATAGTGAGGGGACTCCTGGTGATCTTCTCCTCAAACAAGTCCTTCTTGTTGAGGAAGAGGATGATGGAGGTGAGCGTGAACCACTTATTGTTGCAGATGGAGTCGAAAAGCTTCATGCTCTCATGCATCCGGTTCTGAGGAAAGAGCGGGAAATGTGAACTTACCCATTACAGGGCTTTTTCACTGAAGACATTTTGACATGTTCAAGGTCCAACAGCTTTATTAATCCCAGTATGGGCAATTGGTTAAGAGGAACAAGTACACAACACAGAACACACACAACATCCCCAACATCAACCAGGCAAGTGCACCCAGAACCTGAATAAATGAATAAAATGCGAGCAGATTATGTAACGTGCAATACCACAGTGCAATATAAATAGTATCTGCACATTTAAAACCCCTTAAAGGACCCTACATGGAGTTTAAAAGTCTGATAGCCAAAGGGATAAGAGACTTGGCGTGCCAGTTCATTTTGCACGCAGTTAGTGCATGACAGATGTCACAGTAGGAGAAGCAGTTAATAAATAATAAAAGTTATTGATGACTGAATTCCATTTCACTGCTTTGGTTTCAGGGTCAGGAGGTGTGCTCCAAAACCCGACCTGCAAGGTGCCGGTTGGGCGTAGTGTCTAATCCATTTGAATTCGAGACACAAAATGACACATATTGCTTATGCTGACCTGAACCAGAACCTCTGTGTGGCACATAAATGAAATACCAATAGCATCGTTAACGACACAGACTAATAAAACCATATTTTACACTGTCTGTAAAGGCTGAATCCAAATGGAAAATATACTGTTGTGTCAAAGCAGGCAATAAAAGCTGGCTCACTGTCACACTGTTGTGGCTTACTGGGACATTTAAATAGGACAGAGCCATCCTTAATGTTATAAGTAACACCTGTGCTTTCCCTCTTATGACAAAATGTCTGCTTTGAAAAAGGCTCAATCTCAATAACTTTTAGTAGAAATCATAAAATCCAGTATCAAGTGTATCCATCACTTACCATCTCCTCATCCTCAGCCAAGACGAGGTCGTAATCACTGAGCGCTACGCAGAAAATGATACTTGTGACTCCCTCAAAACAATGGATCCACTTCTTCCTCTCCGAACGCTGACCACCGACATCAAACATCCTGGAGAAACACACACACACGCACACACACAACCCCCCCCCGCATAAATGTAGAGTGAATGTGCTCATTTTAAATCTAATGTCATTTTAATTTTAGTGTTTCATGAGGATAAGTGTCCTCGTAAATCCAGGGCAAGTACACAAATACACACACGCACACACACACACACACACGCACGCACACACACACACGCACAGACACACGCGCACACACACACACACACACACACACACACTCGTGTTTGTGTCCACTGCCTCTGACTCCACCTGAGTCCGAACTGAATTTATACTGAGCTGTTTAACTGACGCAGAAATGAAACAAAAGTATGCTGTGTGCAAAACACCAATTCAGTGATTACACATTTCCAGATCCTGAGCTTTTATTTTTTAAGGGTCACAAAGGCAGGGAGGCTATTACAGTTATTGATTCACCAATTTTTCTAAGTACAGGAGCTACAAAATAATGTACAAGGACTGAAGCGATGCAATTACATTTACTGCTACAAAGATGGGTCATATTAGGCTGAATGCCTGTCATCAGCATGTGTGAGTTATAAAAGAGGTTTGAGTATGAGCACTTCAATATGCAGTTTCTGAAAGCAACATGGGGCAACTAACAGAGCCAAACAAGCCAAATCATCTGTGACCAAAATGCAGGTACATCAGACAAAATTATTCAACATGATGAGGGGAGGATTATGACAACATACGATAAACACAGACAAAATGTGCTCACAAGCCGCAAAATAACCAACATGGATATGGATATTGTATACTGTACGGAGAAAGCTGCCTCTGTACCCATCTTTGTGATCAAGGTTTAGTTACTACTACAAAGTAATGTTTCCTTTTATTTTGTCTATGACTGTAATGGTCATCTGCTACTTCAGCTACAGTTTTAAAAATCAAAGCAAAACTGCTTGTGTCACATCCCTGACTCCAAGCCTTTTTTCTCCTTGTGACCCCTTAATATAAAGTAAGATTCTCTTGCAACACCTCATCAAAATTTGCATATGAAGAAGTAAAACTACCCAGTATATCACTTGAGAAAAACAAACCATAAAAACTGAAGGAAAGTCAAAAAAATAAAGATAACTTTGCGGAGCAGAATTGAGTTGTAATAATCTTGCACCTTGCGAACTCTTCGGAGGGTCCAGAAGCCCAGGTTGGGATACACAACAGTCTATAATGAGGACATCTAAATGCTTACCAATACAGTAAACCCTCTCAGGCCCTGACTGCTTGTAAAATTTAATATGTTCTTTTTATGGCACAAACAGCCCACCTGAGCTACAGGGCCCTTCATGAGAAGATACATTACAGTTTTACTAACTTGAAGTAAAGATTTTTGAAGGTGAAGTGAGTTTCCACGATGCCAGTGGTCTTCACACGTGTACGCAGCACATCCTGCTGAGTCGGGACATAGTTCGGCTGACAGATCCTCTCCAAGTCATTCAGGTAGCTGAGAGACAGACAACATGGCTTTAAGAAGATTACAGTGCCAATGCACACATCACAGCACAGCTTAAATGTACTACAGCAGCATTTGCAGTACAATCAGCTCCCAATAGGTGCTTCATGAAAACAGATGCGCTCACACCACATGGTAATATTAGGTTATACTGGGGCTTTCCAGGATTTCTCAAAAAGAAAAAAAAAAGACACCGTAATGCAAAGCAACAAAATGTTTTTCGGACAGTTATGTCTGGTGAAGTGGAGGAGCATGCTCTGCAGACAGACATCCAAGGACTCCACAGAATGATACTAAATATGGACTCATATTTTGGTGCATGATAAACACCGGCCCCTTGTGGGTTGAGTAAAAACAGACTAACTCTACTGGTTCCTCTTGTCTCGTGGTGTGGACAAAGCGCACTGAGAGCCATGACAGCTCAACTGTTTTCAAAACAAAGAACGTGTCCTTCACACTAAGCTACTTTCTCTCAGAGTGTGTCTGATTGGAAGTACAAGACTGGACTATATTTAGCTCAAACCGCTTCAGTCATCTGTATCCATAGATTGACTATCATGATAAACTAACACATTTTGTCACTGAAGTGATATCTTTAACTTCCAATTGTCAGTAAACTCCTTCGTGTTTCTCCTTTATCTGGAATGCAATGAGCCATACAAGTTGACACAAGACAGTGAAGAACAAGATGCATCTTGCCTCCCTTTCTGTTCCAGTGGAAATATTACAGACGTGAAGGAGGGAACACTGCTCTTAGTCAAAGCTGTCCCCCTTCTTTTGACGAGGAAAACAAGATTACAAGAAATGCCATATGCCAATTTAGGAGTACAGCCTTGAAGACAGATGACGCAGTATCATCGTCAACGTCACATCCAGCTTCACTTCCATCTGGAGTTTTCAGAAAGTGTTAATAAGTATTCTCCAGGAAATGGGACTTGATTTGATTGGACATTTTTAAGCAAATCAATTTGGAATCAGGTGGGGCTGCAACTAAAGATGATTTTCTTGATTCATCAATTTATTGTTTTGCCTATAAAATTTCAAAAAACACCAAAAATAAATTATAATTTCCTGTGGCCCAATGTGATGTCATCAGATGTCATGTTTTGTCAGACCAACAGTCAAAAACCTACACAAATTCAGTTTATTATCACATAAGATTAAGAAAAGAGCCACGTCACAATAGAGAAGGTGGAACCTGGAAGAATTTGGCATTTTTGCTTAAAATGGTTATTATTTTACTGTCAGTTGCTTTATTGATTAAATTATTGTTAATCGTTTCAGCTCTACAATCCAGTGAAATGATCTCACACAACTGATGGATTGTTTAACCTCTTTTAAGAGAAACTAAATTAAAGCTGAATACCAGATTCAATTATTTCTACTTGAATCATTGAGCTTAAACCAACAGTTATTTGTATTAATAAGCTTGTAGTAGGTACTCAGTAAATCTGTGGGGGGACTGTATGTAGAGAAGTGAGTCCTCACTATGCAGCAGAGTCATTGAGCTGATACTCTCGTGATCGATCGAAGCACGCCTGAGCTCCCGCGTCGTTCCACAGCCTCCGAATTATGCTGGCCAGCTCTGCCGACAACTCCCCTTCCTCCGCTGAGCTCGCCAGGGCAAACAGCTGGCGGGCATCGTCCTGGCAATGAAGACAAAAATTGCAGTCAATGTAAATTTCTTCCCATGGTGATTCATATCATGAATAAGGACGCGGCTCTTTGAAATAAATGTTTAATGCAGACTGAATGTAGTTAACTTACCGCCCGTGCAGCATCTGTAAAATCTATCTTTAACCGGCCCATTGCCCTGATGATGGCCATGATGGACTGGATGGTGTTGCTGTACACCACCACTTTGTACTGCTTGCACTCCTCTTCTGAGTAGCCATCTTCATGAATGATTCTGACACAGAAACAAAAATCCAAACAGGCTCTTAGAGTCCAGATGAATATTTTTTCAGCACTAACAATGGCTTTAACAAATGTGGGACAAATTACGGATTTGAAAAATGCCATGCTACACTGTCATTGGGGCTGGAATTTGAGCTTCAGTGAACATGCAGCATGCCTAATGTGGGAACTGGGGAAGTCTATTCAGGCCCTGCCAGGCTACGACTGGCCTCCGTGGTCATTGTTTGCCATGTTATGCAAAAGCGGGAAAGAAGGGCTCCCACTTTGCTTCCACAGTATTTCCACAAAGATGAACCCTGTTTGTAATCACAGCTCTCCCCAACATCATTAAACTTCAACAACAAAGGCTACAGCTAAAAGCGGGAGTGAGGCAGTGGCACTGTCTTTTGTCAACGGAGTACAAAAATAGCGTCAAACTCCGTATTAGCATCAAAGGATGCAGGTGTTTGATGTGATGTCAATGTGTTACAAGGACTGTGTTACATGCTGTGACTTACTTCATCTGCTTTACTATTGTGCTTTTCCCCGATTCCCCAGCACCTGAAAAGGAGGGACAGTAGTTACATGAGGCAGCTATAGCAGGCATGACAGTAGCCACAGAGACACAACCACATAATATCTCGCAGGTTTAGACCCCTCTCACAGGGACAACAGATCAAACCAGCTTTTCGTGACGGCTAAACATAATCTGACCTCATTTTATCACGCACCATACAGTGTGTGTTTGCGTCAGAACACCCAAAAAGCAGCCTCGTGATTAATTTCAATGTCAGACATTTACGTGGGGCCTGAGGGAGTGTATATAGTCATGAAGTACTCATGCTGCAGTGATGAACCATTTGATGTACCAGTCAGCATTTTGGATATATGAGCGCATTACTTCTGGCTTGAGAACCTCGGTTCTGTGTCTTTCTTCGGCAAAGAACAAGCTATTTGTCATGTGGAGGAATCTGATACTTAAATACCTAAAATTTGTGGTATTAACATTTTAGGGTAAGTATCGGACTCCTCCAGCCTAGAGACTGAATGGTGCAGAAGTACAGAAAGGATCATGGGAAATAGTGAGTAGTGTGATGAGTTGGAGCGCTTCTTTAGGAAGTGAAACCTTTCACAGCAGTTAATCTGTGAGAAATGTTGAACTGATGACTGATGTCAAATCCTCACAAAGCCTATATTACAGTATATTACAGTGCGTTAATTATTTCACATGAGGAATCTTTACAGTATTTCTACAATAATCAGCCAAACAGGAAACAGCTGTCATGCTTCTGGCTGAGCCAGTGTTTTTCCACTGGAGACACAATCCCAGATATCACGCTGTTCTCGGTGTTAAGAGAGCAGAGGGGCCATAAAAACACCACATATGGTTCAAAGAGTCTGTCAACAATCTAAAGCCTTACAAAAAACAAAACAAAACACCAAATGGTTTTCTGACCAAACCCAGCTGCTTTTCTATTTTCAATATTTAACCCTTCTCCAAATTTAAACAGCATCATTACATTGTGCGGTAGTAAAGATTCTTCTTCTCTTAAACCCTTATTAACCTTTCGTTTATTTTTAACTGCTAACATGCGTTGGTCAAAATTGAAGTCACACAGTCTATGAGGACCAAAATGAATGGAATTTCAGGAATGTGTTTTTTTGTTTTACTTTTTACTTTTCTATATGCAAAGATACAGAAAAATAACATTCTTGTTTCATATACATTAGTAAAGTCAATAATTGGAAAATGTGTTACTCGTATTCTATATTGAAATACTGCTTTATGTGAAAAATCATTCAAACTTCAAAGACTAAGGTTCATCATATAATTAGTTATGAGTAACACTGTATGCCTGCAATGGACTGGCGACCTGTCCAGGGTGTACCCCGCCTTTCGCCCGATGCCAGCTGGGATTGGCTCCAGCCCCCCGCGACCCTGTACGCAGGATAAGCTGTTGACGATGGATGGATGGATGGAACATTGTATGCTTTCTAAGTGTTGTGGTCGAACAAGCTTATTTTGAGACCTGTGTCTCTGTGTTTTGGTTTTATTTTAGTTTTGGAGGTGAGATTAACTGTTATTTATTATCTCAATTAATCATTTGGTCTATAAAATGCAAGCAGTCTCTTAGTTCAGCTTAGCATAAAGAAATGTGGGAAAAGGCTAGCTTGGCTGTGTATAAAGGTATCAAAATCTGGTGACTAGCGCCTCTAAAGCTCTCTTATTAACATGTTATTCTTTGTTAGTTTAATCTGTACAAAAACCAAAGTGAAAAAACATTGTGGAGACACCAGGAAGTCACTGAGCCTGGCCAAGAAATAGTCAAGCCAACATGTTGTTTTTATACTGCTTACTTCTCATCTAACTCAAAATGTATTTGCCCAAAAATTCACAACCTCGCTTAATTGCTTTTTGGGCTTTTTGGGCTGTCGTTGGCCTCTGGGACAAATTGGCAGCATGATTGATTTGCCGTGCCGAATACAGCCCAGCAGATTGATGGCTGGGATGCACGACCAAGTCACTGCTGAGATTTGCTGTGCCACCCGCTGACTCACTCTAGACGAGTTTAATTAAAGAGGTGTGAAAACATGCGTGCACATGAAATATTAGATGTCAAACGACAACCAGTGAGAAATTATTTCCATAAACATCTGGGGTGAATTTATATTGGCAGTATAGCCTCCTTTTGCTTAATATACACTGCAATAATTATAAGCAACCAAAAAGTCTTCAGGCACTGGAATTTGAAATATGGATTCCTGCTTCTTTTTTTCAAAGCAGCCAGGATCAAGTCTCAATGTAAGAACATTTTAAAAGAAGCATATATATTGTTTTAATAATGCCGCTCACCTAAAAAGTGTTGAGACATATTCCCATTGCCAGTTAGGAATCCTTAGCAGATGAATTTTGTCAAGGTTTATATTAGAGTAATATGTTCAGATGGCAGGCCAACAAGAATTAAATCCACAAATTCTTTGGTTAAACACCAGCAAAAGAGATTTACGCCCAGTCACACAGACAGGGAGGAGAGGACAAATTGTGTTGATCCCTTTCCTCAGTTCTGTCAAGCACCAATTTTCTCATTCATGGCATTTTTTGGCTGATTATCAACATGGCTCCCTGCCAGCTCACAAACCAACTTTACACAGGCATTCACAGAGTCGTCCAACACCATGCAAGAGTCAGACTCCAAAACAAGCCTCATTTAACAAGAATCTCAAATTTTATAAATTACTGTTCGCGGTCAAACCGAAGGGTGCGCTGGCTCTCTAGCTTTGTGGTTTTGTACAAAGAACAGCAGCCAAACTCCTCTTTGTTTTTCTGCTACAACTCTCCTGCTCCAGCACAGACACGGAGTGGAGGGAACATCCTGGAAAAAAAATCACTTCTCCCTCAGCTCTGTGGTCAGAGCTTGAAAACGAATGTTTCCACACAATGAGATTTTTGCCTGCATTGTAATGTTGCACCACCGCACGGATCAGCCTGAAGTTAATCCTCACAGATCAGCTCGCTGCTACCCTCGCCAAACTGATCCAACAATCACATCTATGTGACTCTATGTGAAATCTATTTCAGCTTTCACCCCTGTCACTACACTCGGTGCTCAACTAGCTTGTCTTCCACACAATGAAACGATGCTAACGGGCTGTAATCTAGCAACAAAACAGAGGAAACTGATAAAAATCACCTTAAAGTTGTGGGCACTCATGGCTCTGTAATGGTGGAAAGTAGGTCTTGTTTGACCATATCTTCTCGATCAAGGTACACGAAAAATCACTGCCAACATCAAGGACAACCCGCTGATGGGAAAGCTGCCTTTCATTGTGAGAATAATGCCACTTTCAGGAATGTGATCCAGTACACAAACAAAAAGGAAAAAGGCTGTGAAAGAATATCTGGAGATTTACTAAGCATGGAAATCGTGTTAGTCTTGATCAACAACTGTCGTATTACACAATATACTGAATGCTACTGTTATGGTGATTACCACTGAGGCATAAATCAGTTAATTTGGGATTTCTCTGGAAGAATAATTTTCAATCTCCCTATAGAATTTCAAACTTTTGTAACATTTACAACATGGCACTTGGTCGTGATGCTTATCTAGCAGTGGTTATCATGCTCACCAGTGACCAGCATCAGCAAATTAATATGTGTGTGTTTGTCATAACCTGACTTATTCTTTTAATAACATGAGCCTAGGGGTAATAAACACCTTCCACCGCAGGAACAGGCTGGAGATTTTTCATGTTCAATAAAAATGATGCAACTTGTTGAGACACAGCCCTTTGTGCATCATATGCCATCGAGGCATTATGTTGCAATGGCTTCAGCACATCCTGTTGCATGAATGAAATGTAGTGGCTAATTTAATAGCTGCATCTGTACTCAGAATTATCAATTTAATTAAATACTAACACGTTTTAGGCCATGTCTCATCAGGATTTCAGTATTTTCTTCACCATATCATTCTTTTGACATGATTTGCATAACATTTAATGTAAAAAAACCGCAACACATGGGCAGGAGCATTGCCTCAGTGCAGTCATCTTGGGTAGTGCACACAGTTCTTTACAGTGCAAAACATTTTGGAGGCAACACAAGCCTGGTGATGCTGCACAAGCTGTTTGGACAATTTGTATGGTGTCTCAGCCCTTATCATTTTTGTACTTCAGTGTAGTTTCAGCTGACTTGGTGACAATTTTCTCATTCTTACTTTCCTAGGATGTTTTGCTTTCTTTCTTGTGAAATACTGGATACTTTCACTTCTCCATAGGGGTGGCAGTGGCGCAATGGATAAGACTATGCCTTTGGTGTGAGAAACCCGGTTTCAATCCCCCACTGTGATTCATCCACCATTGTGTCCCTGAGCAAGACACTTAACCCCTAGTTGCTCCAGAGGCGTGCGACCTCTGACATGTATAGCCGCTTTGGATAAAAGCGTCAGCTAAATGATTAAATGTAAATGTTCTCCAGGCCTCTAAAAGTTCTTCAAATGAGACAAATCCAAGAAGGATCACAAACCTCACCAAAAATGAGGGGTCAAAGGTAGACACTGCTTCATTTAAAGGGGTCACAAACTAAAGACAGGGAACCACTGGTACAGAGGAAATACAAACATATTTGGAGCTAGAAAATGGGATGTGATAAACTACTTTTTCAAAACATGGCCCAGGACATTTACCCCGGGGAAGGCTGGGGTGCACAGAGCATAAAAATGTTGGGGGGCATTTAATCCCCTTGGCATGTCTGTGCAGTCCACACCCACATTGTCAGTACCACTGAGTGTGTGTCAGTAATATATACCAGGAGGCAGTGCAGCTACACACAGTCAGCGGTCAATACAGGCGTGATAGTGTGCCGAAATCTGGACAATTTGTGTAGAAGTCGTCGTGACAATAATCCTTGAAGTCACCAATATCATGCGCCTGAAGTTTTGTTCCAGTGAGACTGAACGGAAATTAACCGTAACAGCCCAATGCTTTATCTAATGGAAAACAAATTCTTAATTAAGTTCAATTAAATGACTCCAGATAGAGAATAATGAATACCACCATAACCTGAAAGCATTCTTTCAAAATCAATAGAGCTGAAACGATTAGTTGATTAATGCATTAGTCAATCAATAGAAAATTCATTTGCAATGATATCTGTACATCTGTATGCTGAATTATTCACTTTTGTAATCTTCCAAGCAAAAACAACATCATAGTTCCAGCTTCTCAGTTGTGAGAATTTGATGATTTTCTTTGTCTTATATGATGGTGAACAGAATATTATACAATCACTACCTACAGATTATATCGTTATGTACAGCATGTAGAGACCCAGCAAGAGAAATCACATTTATCTGGTTGATACTGCACATTGATGCAAAGCTCAACAACTTCATTATAGTTATTATGGGACAAATCTGACTCAGGCATTGCTTTGGTTTAGATTAGACACCAACATTTAGAATTAAAACAACAATGTTCATACTGGCCAGCTCCAATTCAGATAAATGCCTTTATTTCTAATTTCTTAGTGCGTATAGGTCCTTGCCACTGCTGACCCAGAACATTCTGAACAGGGTCCACATTTCCCTGCGGTTTTTTATGTATGCACGGAAGTAAAACAGGCCTACATAAGTTACAACAGGCCTTGTGACAAGTGACAGCATGTGTCAACAAATTGTCTCCTCTGAGCATGTACTCCCCACCTTTCAACAACTAAATCCTAGAACAGCAGAGAGGCACCAACATCTGGTTTACCTCTAAAAGTTGTGTTAGTGGAGAAATGATGAGCCACAGCTGCATTAAACCAACAGGAGAAGTAGGAGTGTTTGGAGTCAGATAAACTCAAGACTGCAGGGAAAAAGGGAAAATTAAAAGAACCCAAAGACTGATGATGATTCATCTGATTACATACATTAAAAACGAGCCAGCAACATAGGTCATACCGAGCAGAAGCAGTTTCACTTCTTTGGAGGATTTCTCTCTGTCGTCCCGCAGATTTTTATCAATCATTTTACTCCTCTCCACTGCAGCTTTGTCCTCGGCGCTGATCGTGCAGCCCATTTTCACTCTCTAACTACTTCTTTAGCGTCGGACTGTAGTTTCAGCAGATCATGAGTTGAAGGGAAACGCCGTCAAACAGCCCCTTGGGTCGGTGTGAGCGGAAGTTTCCCAGCCGAGGAGAAGCGGAGAAAGGGGAAAAGGCGTTGGCACTGGAGGCTCGTCTGTCCAACTGTAAACCCAGTCTGATGCTGCGCTCACACGCTCCCGTCAGTCTGTAAAGGTGATTAAACAGGGGTTTTTGAGTGAAATGGCTCCCTGAATCGATGTTTTACAATATTGTTTTTATCCAACTTAGTAGTTTAGACTCACATAAGAACATAAACATTTGAAAAGAAGAAAAAAATAATAATTTTATGTGGTAATTTGGATGACAAATCAGGCGCTTAATCCAGCGGGTTTTAAAGAAAAATTCGCAATAAAAATCACCGCTTTTCTGCCATAAAACTATTACTGCTGCGCAGTCGCGCGTTCATCCAGCTGATCCAGCTGCAAACCAAGAAAACTGCACTGAAAAAAGGAAAATTGATGCGCATCACAGGGCTGATGGGAAATGTAGTCACCTCTAAACTACCAGCTATGTTAATTCTGTCTTTGTAGCCTAAATGTTGCTTAAAGTTAAGCACAAGTCAAACCGTCGTAAACTGAGGTAGGCTAATATAATTTAAAACAAACATGAAGACCCACGCACGCACGTTTCTTTCCACAGTTCACATTCATTCACAGTCAGCAGAGTTTCTTGTGGTGTGAGAGCGCCCCCAGTGCATTCACAGCTGAACTGCAGGTGTGGATTACATCTAACTTTTTATATAGGCTAAAGTCTATGCATCTAACGGATCTGCACTTTAATGCTTCCCGACAACAGACACAGCCAGCGGCGTCGTTAGCCCTGGGATGTTTATTGAAAAGCCCCGGATCTCAGAAGGATTTTAGAAAATCAAAGGCCGAAAATTGAACTTTACTGGCTAACGTTACGCGTGCGGGAGCGAGAGAGAGATTATTGTTATTATTTATTCTCCTGCAAATTAGCCGAAGAATAAGATGGTACAGCTGTAGCTCTGTGTCTGTCCTCTCTGCTCCACCTGAAGCGGCTGTGAGCTGCACTTTATCAGAGGCGCTGAAATTAACGTGTGTGGATTTGTGATGAGGTTAATCACCTGATAGGCATAGGAGGCATTATACATATTTCAGTCAATTTATGTTTTGTCCCCCCACTCTTTCCTAATGTAAAGCTTTATTTCGCATTGCCTTCCTGGCTCAGGCGGTTTCGGGGCTGGCTCATATAGGAGGCGGTTTACTAAGTGACCAGTCAATCACTCACACACTCCACATCAGTCTCGGACAAAATGTAGCCTATAGAAATGTTGAGGAAGAAAAAAAGAAGTTGCTCGAGGCCGGTGCAGCAAAGTGCCTCAATATTACAGACTTTTCTTTTGTGCTGCTGTTACTTCTAGCTGAAGGCAGTAGTGATGATGTCTGCAGCAGGGGTGGGTACATCTAGTGTACTTTTAATGTCGCTATATTTTCCATTCATACCTTCATAACGTAACCAGTCTGTAATCTGCATTTTGCTTCATTAACCGAAATGAGCTCATCCAGGCTGTGCGCGCAGTTACGCAGTAAAGCGCTGGTCGGGCGCTTGTCACAGTCACAGAGCTGGGCAGATGCAAACATTTAGAAATTAAGGCAAATATTTTTTCAGTTTAAGGCTTTATTGTTCTACTAATACAACTGAAATCTAGTGAGCGCGCACCATGGCACTGCTGACCGTGTTGGAATGCAGCTTGCGTCGCTCTTTCACAAGCCGGCAAGTGAAATAGGCCTACTTTCACTTTCAATTAACGGCGTATTAAAAGCGTCTTCAGTCTCTGCAGAGCAAATGAAGACTAGCCTATACACTGTAAGATCTATGTCAGATGATCACTGCATTGATTGAGAAATATTAAAAGTGTCCTGTTGTTGAACAGAGCATGGCTTTGGACATTAGCCTGTTTCTTTTTTTTAATACACATTGGTAACTGTTTTATTGCGATGTCCGAAGGTGAGTCCATAAACAGAATGTCACCGGTGAAACTAATCTTTCAATCAGCAGCTACCAGCTGCTATTTATTTTTGAGATGCACAGAGAGAGAGAGAGAGAGAGAGAGAGAGAGAGAGAGAGAGAATATGGTGGATAAAATAGTCCTGTTGGGTTTTGCACATGGCGCACAAATGTATTGGCTCATAAAGTTATTTACACTACATTCTACTCGCAAAAAAATCTTAAGAATGCAGGAATAAAGTTCTCTAAAGACACAGGGCCCCAACAAATACTTTGTCTGGAGAGTGGACTAACCAGGGAAAAACTCCTGGGACACTTTTTTGCCCCTGTCTCTGACCATCCTTGACCTTAGAAAGTCCTGTATGTGTACATACATGTCCATAAACAATTTAAAAGTAACAGTGGTCAAATTGTCCTGCAGTATTTTAAGAGGAAGAGGACAGAGGTCACAGGAGGAGGATTAGAAATAACTGAGGAGGATGAGCTTGGAAGTTGTATGGATAGCTAGTAGACATACTGTATAGTTTGTTCTAAAATTCACAAAGTAAAATTACTTGTAGCATGTCATCAGAGTTTGCATTGAAGACAGTTCTTTGTTTTGTTGCGTTCCTAGATGTGAGAGGAAGGAACCACAGAACAGGGAGACTCAGGGCCAAGTGAGACACAGGAAATATCACAGACAAGTTTAACATTAGGAGAACTGAATACATTTGTGCTGTGGCTAGCTACATTAACTAGCAGCTGTTCCATGGTTTATGTAGTTGGTTTTGTTCTAGTTATTTTATTCTCCATCTTCTGTTACTGCAAATACCCTCTTTTAGCCACAATAATAAGTACATTCTGTTTTCAAAAGTTATTAGAAATTAGCATTTAAGTGATTTCAGCATCTCCCCCAGGTTCAAAGTCAGACCTACGTCCCTAAGTGTTAGATTCCTGTTCCACCTCCTTGTCTCATCTAGTACAGTCCCAAATGAGGTTCTGCTTCTGTCAGAAGGGGAAACTTGCATTAGCCCAGACTAACTAAATCTAGATTGAAAGACAGACAGCCTAATTACTGTGTTGTTTTAAAATGATGTGCGCCCATACATGTGTTGACTGGACTGGTCCTCACAGAGGTTGCTGCTGGAATGCAAAGGTTTTGCGCGACGCAGTTATCTTTTCCAAGCTGCAGTTTATAAAACTTGTTGCCGTTTATAAGTAGGCTAGTAAATAGTGGGATGTTTTTGAGACGTTTTTATGAATGAAAATAAATCACAAATTTTAGAACTTGAACTAATTTAATGGGCTACTTAAAAAAAAACCCTCATCAAGTTGCCTAGTCTAATGCAATAGACAGTCCATTTTTACTCTGATAGCCTATCTTGACCTTTCCTTATGTAGACACATGGGCTGTGATCCTGCACAACAAAACATGCAAGAATTAAATCCCCATACTACCATGTATAGTAGTGGTGAAACGGGTTGCAGAATCCGTGGTATGGATCCCTTCCACACAGTGTAGCACGCAGGTGGACCGCAGATTGATTGCAAAGTTTATGATGATTTATCCTGTTTGACCTCTCAAAATATCCTTTATTCTGGAAATGTCAGAGATCCCAGTTAGATTCTGAATGTGCAGAACTTTGAACGAGCAGAAAACCTGCTGAAACACAGGAGCTATTAAAGTCCAGGAGTTTATAACTGAATTAAAATTATTTAATTTATTATTGATGACGTAAAAAGGTGCCACATGCACATTTAAAGAGGTTACCTCAATCAGTCACACCTGCATGTGTATTGATTCAGCAGTGATGATATTAAAAGTTGATCTACAGGAGAAACATATCTGAAAGCAACCCAGAACTGGAGAGCTGCTCTGCATCATATTCTGTTACAGTTTTAGACTGTATTAAATTGTTTTATTATACCTTTATTAAACCAGAAAAACTATTTTTCCAAGAGTGTCCTGGCCAAGGCAGGCAGTGGTACAATTTCACATTTAAGATGGGAATAAATAATCAGTTACAAGGTCATAAAATATCAAAAATATTCACCACAATTCAGCAACAAGGACGATCAAACGAGTAATCAGTCATAACATCTGAAGGCAGAATTGCCAGCCTTCGGGTCATTTAAAAGCAACCAGTGAAACTTCAGCCACCTGCCTGCTACCTGAATTTTGTGTGTCCTTTTACATAAATAATTTCCAAAATAAATTGATGCAGAAAAGGTAGAAATTGGTGGGAGTACCCCGAGACCCCCTGGTTCATATTGCCGCAGTTTTGTTGTTATATTATTATAATTTGACACATGACATTACAATTTAGCAACATCAAAATGAGACAGTTAATAGTGTTGTTGTGAGTTTTGTTGTGCCATATTAAGTAGAGGCTGTTTACTGTTGCTTTACTACTTTATAGACTTAACTTTGGGGGCGGGGGGGTGTAGTCAATTATTATGTGAAGATATGAAGTTTTATAGGCTGGGCTAAGCCCCCAATGTTTCAAGATCCTAAAAATGTGCCTGGACACAGCTACAACACACTTCAAGAGGTGAAAGTTCAATTTCTATTTTTTGGCATAATTTTAAACCTCTTTTGTTCGTAGTGGCCTGATTAAGCTACAACCCTAGAACTTTTAGTGGATCTAGTGGCAGCATGGCTGAACCTCAACTTTGAGTCGATCATCTTGATGCAAATATGTAGCAAGGTGAACAAAATCACTGACATTTTCTGAAAAGACTAGATGATTGGAGTTCATGTGATGGCCCGCACTATGAGAAGCCCACTATGAATTTACTGAAAATTCCTCTGCATGTTAAAAAGTGGGTAAAATAAATGTAGGTGACACCATGTTACCACTGCAAGGAACCTTTTATACCAGGAAACCACAAATTGACTTTAATGTCATTGTATTTTCAGAACATGCATTGTTTTCATCCCTCTCCAGCATTTCTAAGCCGGTTTTCATAGCAGTATAGTCCTTGCTTTCAGACCAAAAGCGAAGCGAGCGTTCGGGGCGGTGAGTATACATACAAAGTCAATGCAAAGACGCATAGAGCCGCGATTTCCTGTCGGGTGGCGCAAAGCGACGCAAAGGCTGTTATGAATCAGGACAGAACGGACCCAAACGCAACACTCTAGGTTTAGGTTTATTTTGGGGAACAGGGAGGCAGGGGAAGAGGAGAAGGAGGTGAGGCGGACGCCGGGGAACGTGGGCACGGAGGACCGAGGAGCTGGTGAGGCGGAGGAGGAGAGGCGAGGGAGCTGTGGGGAACAGGAGACCGGGGAAGGGAGCGCTGTGGTGGCAGGTGGACTGGCGAGGAGCAGGGGGAGCCGGGGGAGCACCGTGGAGGAAGCCCGAGGGGAGAGGACAGGTGGACGAGCCCAGCTGACTGGACGGAGGATGAAGGTGAGTGAACCTGGGAAGGGAAACAGACAGCCTGGGTTAGTCACAAGGGAAAACTAAGAACTGGAAAACAGAGATTTCTACAGGTCTTTTCAGGAGCTTGAGTGAGGTAGTGGCACCGGGTTAGGAGCAACGAGCAAATCAAGCGGTGACTGTGTGGAGAACCGGGGTTGATATACAGGCTGAGATGGAGTGATTGCTGGCAGGTGTGGCAGGCAGAGGAGGCGGCTGATGAGGTGCTGGTGTGGGTTGTCAGCTGGGCTCAGGAGTGGGGAGAGAGGGAGAGGGAGAGCACACACAGGGGAGGAGACACAGGGAGGCAGGCAAAGTACAGGGAAAACAGAAAGGTGGAACAAACAAAATGAGAAAAAAAACAGGACACTTACTGTAAGCTGGGCTGCCACCACAACAGGGCCCCCCCTCAACGGACGCCCCCAGGCGGACCTCCCGGCTTGTCAGGATGGGCTCTGTAGAAGTCTGTCAGGAGGGTCTTGTCAAGGATCTGGCTGGAGGGAATCCAGGAGGGGTCCTCTGGGCAGTAACCGGCCCAGTCCACCAGGTAACGGTAGCCCCAACCTCTACGTCGCACGTCCAGGAGGCGATGCACTGTGTAGGTGACCGTCCACCATACGTGGAGGGGAAGGCGCTGCCACTGGTACAGAGTGGGTGCTGGTGGCGAAAGGTTTGACTCTGGAGACATGGAATACAGGGTGGACAGGTGAGGCGGAAGGGTAACCCATAGCGCACATGAACGGGGACATACTAGTGGCAGCGCTGACCTGGGAGTTGTGTGCGTACTCAATCCAGGGTATGTAGGAGCTCCAGGAGGAGGGACTACTGTACGCCATGCACTTGAGTGCCGCCCCCAGTTCCTGGTTGGCCTGCTCAGTCTGCCCGTTGGTCTGGGGGTGATAGCCAGAGGAGAGACTGGCAGTGGCACCAAAGGCATGGCAGAAAGCTCTCCAGACCTTGGAAGTGAACCGGGGCCCCCGGTCTGAGACGATGTCTAGAGGGATTCCATGGAGGCGGAAGACGTGGTTGATGAGCAGACGGGCCGTTTCCAGAGAGGTGGGGAGTTTGGGCAAAAGGATGAAGTGGGCAGACTTAGAAAAGCGGCTGACAATGGTGAGAATGGCTGTGTTCCCGTCTGAGCAGGGGAGACCGGTCGCAAAGTCCAGGGCGATATGGGACCAGGGATGACCGGGGACCTGAAGGGGGCGAAGCATACCGGAGGGCGGTTGATGGGAGGGTTTGGCGCAGGCGCACACCTCACAAGCCACTATGAAGGCTCAACGGTCCTTGTCTATAGAGGGCCACCAGAATCGTTGGAGCAGCAGGAAGAGGGTGCGGGCCATCCCAGGGTGGCAGCTGAACTTGGAGGCGTGCGCCCACTGGAGGACCTGGGAGCGGACACATGACGGGACGTAGAGGTGGTTCTGGGGGCCGGTGGGCTCAGCGAACGGCAATCAGAAATCCACTGAGTACTCTGCCACACTGCAATTGCCCTGGCGGAGGGAGAGAAGCCGACTAGGCGCCTCCCTCCCCCACACCAGGTGATCGAAAACTCTCTGCATCTCCTCAACAAAGGAGGAGTAAGAGGAGAGAACGTGAGGCTGACCCTCGCTAACAGACACGTACTAGGAAAAGACTGGAAAGTTACTGGCTGCCTCTAAAACACCATGGCGCACTGTACCAGGAAGCTGTCGCACGTGCCTAGAACACTGGAGAATTTGTCTGGGTGGGAGTCCGGAGACTCACGGGGAAAAGGGACGCCAACGGTGGGACACGGCAAAGTCAGTTGACAGGGAGCGAGGCGGCGAGCAAGAAGGGCACAGGGGCTGCGCGAGGAGTGGGTCAGAGAGACACGCACCGAGGCGCTGCACCTCTTCAGCCAGGAAGCCAAGTGCGTCCGACACAGACTGGACACGGGCCGCGTGCTGGTTGAGCATTGCTCCCTGAGAGGCTACAGCATGAAACACTTCTTGTGTTGTGGGGCCAGTGGAGGGGGGGTAGAGGGTGAGCGTGCTGGGTCCATGATGGCTTGATCGTTCTGTTATGAATCAGGACAGAATGGACCGAAATGCAACACTCAGTTAAAGATGGTTTATTTAGGGGAACAGGGAGGCAGGGGAAGAGGAGAAGGAGGTGAGGCGGACGCCGGGGAACGTGGGCACGGAGGACAGAGGAGCTGGTGAGGCGGAGGAGGAGAGGTGAGGGAGCCGTGGGGAACAGGAGACCAGGGAAGGGAACGTGAATGAACCTGGGAAGGTAAACAGACAGACTGGGTTAGTCACAGGGGAAAACTAAGAACCGGAAAACAGAGATTTCTACAGGTCTTTTCAGGAGCTTGAGTAAGGTAGTGGCACCGGGTTAGGAGCAACAACAATCAAGCGGCGACTGTGTGGAGAACGGGGGTTGATATACAGGCTGAGATGGAGGCGGCTGATGAGGTGCAGGTGTGGGGAGAGAGAGAGAGGGAGAGCACACACAGGGGAGGAGACACAGCCGGGCTGCCATCACAACAAAGGCAACGCAAAGGCCTTCGCATGAGTTGAACATTTCCAACTCAAGCGAATTTTTGCGGGTTCTAATCGCCTTCTCGCGTTGTGTGTGAACACTTACAGCGAATGTACTTACATGAGGAAAGCGTCGTGAGGATTAAATTCGCGTTTGGTCTGAAAGCACCATTATGTTTATTCTTCATACAACTGATACAGCTTTCTGGTAGATGATGCATGATCTTTTCAACAAAATATAATACAAATGATGCTGGTACCACTTCCTAAAAAAGTGTTTATAAGTTGTAACCGGTTGTAACTAGTGGTACTACTAATTGATTAGTCTATAATATGACAGTCACTTATAGTGACTGTTTCAACTGATGGGACCATATGTGGTCAATTATCCTCAGGATTAATACCTTTTTATTAACATTTTAAGCATTTTTCTTTCATAGTTAACCAACATTTGTGAGTACAATTTCTCAAAATAGAAAGGTTTAAAAGCAACTAAATGTTGTGGGGACAGCCCGGCTGACGGTGAGTGTCCTGTTTGTTTTTTTTTCTTGTTTTATTTCTCCCACTGTTTTCCTCTCCTGTACTTTGCCTGCCTCCCTGTGTCCTCCTCCTCTCTCTCTCCCTCCGCTCCTGAGCCCAGCCAACGACCCGCACCTCCACCTCGTCAGCAACCTCCCCAGCCTGCCACACCTGCCAGTAATCAACCTCATCCCTGCCCGTATATCAACCCCGGTTCTCCACACCATCTTCGCTTGATCATCGTTGCTCCCAACCTGGTGCCAACCTCTCTCAAGCTCCGATTAACTCCAGAAGAGATCTCAGTTTTCCAGCCCCTGGTTATTTCCTGTGTTTAACCCTGTCTTTCTGCTTTCCACCCCAAGTTCACTCACCCTAGTCCTCCGTTCAGTTGGCTAGGCTTGTCCTCCGGTCCTCTACTCTCGGGCTTCCTCCACGGCGCCCTCCCGGCTCCCCCTGATCCTCGCCTGCTCCTCGTTCCTCTGTGTCCACGTCCCCCGGCGTCCACCTCACCTCCATCTCCTCTTCCCTAGCCCCTCTGTAATCTCTCAATAAACCTCCTTCCCACTGAGCGTTGCGTTTGGGTCCGTTCTGTCCTGTCGCATAACACAAAAGGGATTTTTCACAACCCAAAAATGTGATCTTGTTGTTGATGCTTGTAACTGAACTATAAAGCATTAGTACATTTTTTATTTACCATTATTAAAGCCATTTCTTACAACTTATAAACCCTTTATAAGGGATGCCTTATAGAAAGGGGCACAATCATATCATAAAGAGAGTAAATGTAGATAAGTAAAAATTTTGACATTTAATTCCAGGACCAGGAAAGTTATTAAAAAACGGCATATTACTATTAGTGACAGCTCATTATAGACTCAACGAAACCCTTTGAAGGTCCCCAGACACTCACCTTTTGGAACCACAATACACTATGTCTTTAGTATAAATATAATCTCTAACTTTGCTTCTTTAGCCTGATCACCTCCAGTCTTCTGCTCCTCCTGCCAAACAAACCCTTCAGCACTGACAGAAGTCACCAATTGGAAGTGAGAAATTCATGTGATTGAGTTTATCTCTGATCCAGGGAGGAAGACTTTTCCCTGCAGACAGTCCCCATATTCACAGATCCACATGTTTTCTTTGATTTTAGTTGCTGCTGTGGGAGCTGCACACCCATTTGTTGCACCTTAAATGATCACAGCTCTCTCACTTTAGCTGTTTGGTTTATAAGAAACACACCCGACCCATCCACTGAATGACTGTGCAGTGCTCCCAGTGGCCCTCTAGAGGGACCTAGTGGTGGTATCTGTGCTTGAGCACTTTCCCTGGGCGTGTGGTAGCCTGTCAGAAAGGTCAGGCTGTTTGAACTGTTTCTCTGCGCTGTGGGAGGCACCCTTCGCTGCTAAACATGAAAGCTATGAGTCACTCTGTCCGATGGGGAGCAGCACAGGAAAGAAAATCAGGGTAATCAGAAAATATACGATGAACCAATAGGGTGCTGCTGTTGCTGTTGATGGTGGAGTTTGGATTTTTTCCTTGTGAAAAACAACTGCAACTATGCTAAAATTGAAATTTTACCTCCAAAAAACGCTTTAGATGTGCATTATAAACAAAGGGGACAAAGGGGATTTATTTGCACAATGCACATGAATATTCTTCTATTCCTTGTATTTCCTCAACTGTACATTTATATTTTTTCACTAGATTTAAGATTCATATTTGAAATCACTAAGGGATAATGGCTTGGATTGTTCCTCATCAGTGCACTTAATGAATATTTTGGACATTTAGTGTATGGATTGGATTATGCAGAGCCTGGTCAGCGGTGGTAGGTGTTAGTAAGTAATCGAGCATTACAGTGTCGTTCACAACATCTCCCCTACTGACGAGCTTCAGCATTCTGCCTTCCTTCAAATGTCACTCCTCTTTCATCCTGTTCTTAGTGCCTCATTTCCCCTCTGTGACGCTGCATCCCTGCCCCCCCTGTGCACCCTCGCCAACACCACCCACACACACACACACACACAAACACACACACAGAGGCAGAGAGCATGAGGCAACTGGAGGGCAGGAGAGAAAGAGATGGTTGATGGGATTGATCATGTGATAGATGCAGTTATTGATCCTAAAATATCTGGAAACTACGACAACAACCACGAAACTCTAGTTAATATTCTTGCTGTGTCTTTAATCATTTGGGTAACTACTGCGCAGGGACATTGTTACAAGGGGAAAACAAACCCCAATAATTAAGAATCAAAACAGTCTTTTCAGCTCAGGTACAAAAAGATAGAGAGAATGTCTTGACATGAAAAAACTGTAAAACAATGTCTATGAATGTTCCTAAAGCGGGGAATATTATCTGCCATTCACCTTCAAAACAGCTTATTTCTCCGTCCTTGTAATCAACAGATGGTAGCAGACACTGAGTTTACAGCATTTAATCAGATTGGTCGGGACAATTTTGCTGCTACAGAAGTCCAGCCGAATGGAATGGTGGATTGTTGTACACTCAGCACAAGGGGCTTTGTAATGACCCCAGTCTGTGTTAAATATTACTGACTTTATTACAACATTTTAAAGAGCAGATGATCAATAATGCTCAATGAGTAAGATCTCAGATTATCGAAAGAGATTAAACCATTGTTCCAGAACACTGGTGTAATCAATCAAGGTGGTTTTATGTTATTTTGTCACATAAAGTTTAATAACTGTTGCAGTGTTGATATTACTAATAAAAATACAATAAAAATGCATGCATATTGTAGAACATTAAGGATTATGGCAGTGATTTTGTCTTGTGGTCACAATTGTACTGGATTTTTTGTGTAACTAAAATTTGGGCCTCACATTTCTGCACCATCTTCAGACACAAAAAAACACTTTAAAACAAGATGACATGATGACCCCATCTGAAAAAGAATCCGCTACAAAGTCATATCGCAATAAAATTAAGAACATTATGTCTCCCCCTGACAAAGGGACCTTTTTTTTGTTCTGACTCCCAGCAAAATATGACCCTCCCCTGGACGCCTTGTGTTCAGTGTCTTGTGATCATGCCAACAGCCCGGTATGAGGCAGTCCAAAATAAATGAAGGCAGCAAGAAAGAGCAAGTATAAAAAGAGAATTGTGCCTTGTAATTTTCTTTGGAACATTTGTCACTGCTTGTGTGACTTGTGCAAACTGTTTCCACCTGAGATCGGAGAAAGTATCTTCACTGTCTTCCAAATGAGGCCACAGGCAAAGCTTGCCATGTGTAAGCATTGTCTCACCTGTGTGCTGAGTAGCCACAACAAGCCTGCTTGTTTATAGCACAAACACAAGAGTGCTCACACCTCTCCTGTGTTTACCTGTAAACAGCACCGACATCTCGGGGTAATGGGGGCCATGTCTGAATTTATCCACGCCTTATTTCAACAAATTGACAGTCATCATGTGCAGTAGCCGATGTTTTTGCAAAGCTTAAATCTTTAAACCCATCGCTGTCACACAAATTAAACCAGTCACAATGTTTTTCTTTGAGTGGAAGGGGGTTGAATCACGAGTCTACCAATGTGAGATGATTTTGGTGAGGAGGTGATAATCACAAGACTAAGAACAGATAACATGATAATAATGTCCCTGGAAAATGGTTAAAAATACGCTGGTGTGTCAGCCTGTTTATTATAAATACCACCAGCAGCACCAGCTGTAAAATATGATCCTTTTAAACACAATGAATATTTCAAAAGGAAAGGCATTTGTGTTAAATGGCTCTGAATATTCACTCTTTTCTACATGGAAAAGCAACACATTTTGCATAAAGTCCTTGGCGGTAGGAGATGTGAAAGTAGAATAAATACACTTTGATGGAAACAGATCTTTACTTTAGTGGCTAAACAAACAGCTTCCAAACAGCTGGCAAGGACAGCTTCAATAACTGACAACCTTTACTTTTACCTCTTCCTCATTTTCCTCACATTGTTTTTCTTCCAATTGAAAGTCCTATAAAATTACACTTTGATGGGGTTTTTTTTATGGTTGGTTACTAGTCAAATCAAAGATCTGGTCATAGAGAACCTGCTTGTATCATTGAGTCAATTTGAAATGATTGTCAAGGGGCATATTCAAGTATTAAAACACAAAAATGAGGAAACATTCAATGCTAGTTGAATTAAATTAAAAAACATCATTTTTTGATGTAATCCCCATGATGTGTTATGACTCATTGATGCTGTAAATCAGATTCTAATGTCTGATGGAGAGCCCAACTTTTAATGAGGGCCGAATGACTTAAGCTTTAAAGGAATGCTAAACTAAAAAATTTTCTTCTTGGCTTCCTTGAACTGTGATAACTGTGTTCCCCTGTTAGCAAGTTTTTTCTCGCCCAGAGTGTTAGCACTTCTTTATGTTTATGTGATGTTTGTCACAGCCTTGACCCGTGATTAACACAACAAGGGTTTATCTTGTCCATCTGCTAACATCACACAGAAACAGCCTGACACTGTATGGCTCTTAAAACATGTAATGCGGTAGCGTCATGACTGTTGGTCTACATAATTTAAATTCTCCCACGAAGATACCATGCTTTGCAGTTCAATGGATTTTTAGCTTAAAAGCACTGTTTTAGCTTGAACAAGAAATTCATTAATTCAACAAATTGGAGAAAATATGAATACAACTAAGCATATTTATTGGATGCCAAAAGAGACTTGAGAGGCAGCTACAGTTCTGGTACAGTTTTGAAAAAGTTCTCTGATACATGTAGCTCATTGTTCAGCTGTTGCCGCTGTATGAACTCTGAGGTTTCGTCAAGGATCTGCCCTGGGATGTGGAAGTCAGCTGGCGTGTTCTGCTGAACAGCTGATTCCTGAAGGCCCTCAGTCTCTGACTCCTCCAGGCTCACTCTGCTGTGCGAGTTGCAGGGCTCCAGATTGCATCCAGTGCCCTGAAGGAACTGCATAAAGTTCTCCTCAATAGAGGCCTCGCGGCTGGGCAGCTGCTCCCCTTCGCCGGGCCCGACCCGCTTGAAGAGGCAAGCCAGGTGGCGGCCCAGCTCCTCACGAATCTGCCGGTTTAGGCAGCCATAGAAGAAGGGGTTGGAGGTGAAGCAGAAATAGCCAATCCATGTAACCACGTCCTCGAGCTGGGCCAGCGAAGCAGGAGAGGTAGACACAACAGCCGAGTAGAAATGGAAGGAAAAATATGGCAGCCAGCAGAAAAGGAACTGGCCACCCACTGCCACCAGGACCACTGCGGCCTTCCCGCCACTGAAGGTCCTTTGAGGGGTGGTGCGGGCGCCAGTGCCCCCAAGGCTGGCTGCCATGGTGGAGTGGCTGCTGATGGACTCGGACCGTTGTCGCGGCAAGTCCATCCAAGTGGGAAGGGGGCCGTGCTGCATGGCTGCAACTCGCGCCACCTTGAACATGTTGCAGTAGACCACCAAAATGATCAGCACAGGGCACAGGAAATAGATGAATGTAAAAAAGACCATGAAAAGCAGCCGCATGGTCCTGCCTCCCGTCCAGTGAAGGGAGCAGTGTCTCTGACCACGAATGATGACCGAAGGAGCCCCCGGAACCTGGTTCCCCTGGAGCAGCCATCCTAGGAGAGGCAGCACTGACATGACAATGGCTTTAATCCAGATTCCCACTAGTACCATCACCACCACCCCCAATGTCATCTTGACCTCATGACGCATGGGGTGGACGATGTAGTAATAGCGTTCCACGTTGATGGCACATATGGTGAGGATGGCAGCACTCACTAGACACACACTCAGGCAGAGGTAGCTCCGGCACAGCGCCTCGTCCACCAGGATTCGGTCTGACAGCATCCCCAAGGGCATCAAAAACAGCGCTGCCAGCAGGTCCACCAGACAGAGGTGGAACACAAAGGCAAACTTGCGCAGGTGCGGCGTTTTGGTGATGACAATCATCACGGCCAAGTTCCCCACAACTGCCAGCACATCCATGACGAGCATAGCACACAGTGCCAAGGACTGGTTCAGATCGACCCCACCCCGGATACTTGTGATGGGCGGTGTCACGTTAGAGATATTTGGGTGTAGTGAGGCTGGAAATGTGGGGAGGCCAGAGAGAGAAGTGTTCCAGGAGGGGCTCGGTCTAACAGGATGCTCCATGAGAGGATGGGATAAGCAGGAGAGAGGCCGCTGAATTTCACGGGCCCATCACCCATCCTCCCCTGTCATAGGGTGTCACTGAGAGGCTCAGGCAGCAGTGTTTGTCATGGGGCTGTACAGGCCCTGACCCCTGTAGACTTTAGCCTGGAGCCCAGCAGATGATCACTGGAGGTTTCACTTAATTCCTTGTAAATTTGGAGAATGTGTCCTTCTCTCTCCTATATCAGCTTCAGTTAGAAATATCTGAAACAAAGAGATAGTCCTGTTTAATAGTGGGCAGTGTTTGAAAGTAAAGATTTTGATTTCACAGCATGCTCATGATGACCACTGCCTAATAATACTATTATTCTAATACTAGTTTGAAAGGTATATAATATATGTGGGTCAGTAAACTACATTTACAAGGGCAAAAAGACATTGATGAAATATGTAGGGTAGCTGGTTGTAGTCTGAAAATAAGACAACTTCCCCTAAATCATTTTGCTCAGTCTATAAATACATTCTGCAAATGATGGAGAGAAAATCCATCAAGCAAAAACACTATAATAAAACTAATATAATAAAACTATAAACTCTTGTTTTATCCACTCATCTAAAGACAAATCAAAGCAGACAAAACCGGGGACCCTGCAAACAATCTGATATTTGTCACTTATATCAAAATGCAGAAATTGGCTTTAAATGTAGTCATTTGTAAAACATGGCATTATTTCTGTTGCTTTGATCCTTATCGGAAGTTTGCATGGTGAGATGTATTACTCTTGTGCAACAGCTGCAAAGCCATCAGACTTGATGTAGTCTGTACTCTCTTGCAGCCAGGGCTGTAATATGCTACATACTTGACATCTGCATTCTTAGATGTGTGTTTTCAGGGCAGCCAGTGCCCTAAGGGGAAGCTAAAAGTGCAGCGTGGACCATATGTCCCCCTTAACAGAGTCAAGAAATAAACTGGATGAGCAAATAAATAAACTGCAAAACTCAGCATTACAGAGCTCCGTGCTGTCTGAAGTAATGGGAAGGAAAAGATCGATAAACACTCTTCACATTAGTAAAATCATGACATGAAAAATATAAAATGTTAGGCTTCCAATGGGTTTCTAATATACACGAAAAAACATTTTGAAAGACTGAATGACTGTTCAGTTGTTGATTCTTAACAGCGCTCTTCTGAACAAAACTTAGCTATAGTAAATTATTATCTAAAATTCATGTGAATGGTGCACCTTCAGCAGTTAAGTATACAGTAAGTGTTTGCGTGGCCAGTGGAGTAGTAAAGAGGCCATGTGCTGTGTTTACTGTCATGAAACGAACACTGACCCTCTGGTACATTTACATATGCTGCAGGCTTCATCCCTGCAAGGCGCCTCTTCTTTTCCTGCCCACCTACGCACATCAAGCTCAACAATCATCTGAAAGATGCAGGCATAAGTAGGTGGCCTTTGTTGAATAGGTCAAGGTGTTACAGTCACCTTCAGCCTAATAAATTAACCAATAAACAATAGCTCAGCTAAAATCTAGCAACATCTGTGGAGCAGCCCTCAGGAGATTCTTAGCCTAATCATCATTGATTGTTTCATTGCTCTGTGGTGTCACCATAATTTAAATTCTTCCTCCAAAGGACCACAACTCCCTGAAGTGAAATGTTCCAGTCCCTCAAAGACCTTTTTACTTTGCAAAAAAATCAAATTAAAAGCATCCAAATTGGAAAAAACTTGCCTGTAAGCTGTTTTAAAGTCAAGTTTATCAAGTCAAAACTGCACAAACAAGCAAGTAAGCAAATAAAGGGAAAAATATGGATCTAGTGGCTTACATGCAGCACAGTCTCCCGTTTAATGTAATCAAATCAATGAGCATAGTATTTAGTAGTATTTATCATCAAGCTCTGCCTCAGAAGCTCCAAACTAATTCTCAAAAAAAGCTAGAGTCTAAGGTTGCAGCAGAATCTCTCCGTCTGCCGACTGGGAACCATATGACCTTATAATATGCACATGACATGGTATTTACTGCGAGTAGAAAACTAGCCCATTGTTGAATTGTATGTTTCAAAACACTCCTCAGCAGCAATATACAAGTCAGGGGTTTAAATGAACATACATGAAAGAAGGTTTCTCTTTCCAAAAATCATATCCTTTTACATGGATACACAAAGATAATGTGATGTGTGACATGATGAAAGAAAGTACAGGCTCTAGAGATTTTACCCTTGTCCCACCTTCAAGGGAAGTTAGCATCCTAACTTCCACCCCAAAAACACACACATCTCCCCTGACACTCTGCTAACAGTGCAGGTATGTGTGGAGATGTGTGTTGATGATAAGTTGGTGACATACCTCAGTCTGGAGAGGGCTGCTTCCTCCAGCGCAGGTTCACGGTCTACTGAAGGAGAGCAGAGTGTTTTGCTCTCTCTCCAACACACACAGCAAACACACACTGACACACCACGTCACACAAACACACACGCACACACACACACACACACACAGAAGAGATGGGGGAGAGAGGAGAGGGTCGCTCCTGTGTCTCCTCCTCACCTGGACCCTTTCATCTTGTTATCACCTCCCACCCAACCAAGCTGACTGCCCCCCCCATCCCCTCTCCATCCCCTCTCCATCCCTTCTCCATCCCTTCAAACACAGACACACACACACACACGCACACACACACACACACACACCCTGCTTCTCTCAGCTCTCTTCTAGGTCTTTGATCGAGGTGAGAGAGGCAGAGCTGGAGCAGACGGGAGATGGAAGAAACAAAAACAAAAAATGAGTGGAGGGCTCTTTTTTCGTCCAGCCTGCGATGGATAAAGACTAGACACACACACACACACACACACACACAAACACACACACAAACACACACACACACACACACAGACACTTTTCTACCTCACACACTTCATACACACATGTACTGGCTCCAGCATGCACCCAGGGCAACTGCAGTGCTGTGCAGAGCAGACAGGCAGGCGGCGTGTTGGGAAGGCAGTACCAGCCTCCCTGCTCTCCACTGGGTCTTAGTGCCTTACTTCCTCTGGGCTCCCCATGGAGGGGTGGTCTCTGCTTTTCCCACTTCCAACTGATCTCAGTCACCGCAGGTCACATCAGGTCCCACTAACAGGTGCAGAAGTAGCCCACAATTAGGAGAGAAAATCCAAATCAGAATTTATCCAATTCTGTGTCTCCTTAAGCTCAGCCCCCCAAGATCTCCTTCAATGCACAATCCGGCAAAAGCCCTCTCACGAGGCTGGATTATTGATTCGCAGAGAGGAAAAGAATCCCAGTGGTTAATGTTAATGAGGAGTGAGTTTGTTTACCACTGGAGTGTGAAATGTAGGATCCAGTGGATTGTGCATTTCAGATGTTGATGTCTTAACTCCATTTGGGTGACATTTCTCAAATATTGGTGTTCTGTTATTATTTAATCAGGTAGACTCGTTGAAATCAAGAGACTGGAGAGTAAAAACATTTCCAGTCAGACAACCAGCACACAAGATAAAAAAAGTAATGCTAGACAACCTGCAGAAAAGAATAACAACAAGCAAAAGTAGCAGATGTTTGTGTTTTATATTATTTTGCATAGAATATCTTTGGGTTCCTGACTGCAAGTGGCTATACCAAGGCTGAATGTTACTTTGGTTTCAAAGAACTTGGTGTTTGGATAGCTCATAGATGATAAATATTTGACATGTTAATTATTAATAGAAATAATTGTTAGTTGCAACCCTTGAATCACAAAACCATCAGATAGTAAAGCTTTAAAATATTCAGGTCAGGACTGAAAGAATGAAGCTTAAGAGCTGTTTGCAATTCATTTCAGTTAAAAAGTATATAACACCTCAATCCATCAATTTGTACATATGGGGTATCTTGAAATTTTATCTATAATATATAATATAATTTATAATTACATAGGAATTTTGCCAAAAAGACAAGAAAATATGCAAGTATGTCTAACCAAACAACACAACAACCCTATAACACAAGACAGAAGATTTTTTACAGACGAGAAAGGTGTAGGCTGAAGCTATGCAGCTTGTTACGCCTGTTCTTCTTACAATACACAACCTATTTGGCATCAAAAGTCATATCAGACAGAAACATCTAATTAATTAATGTTTGGATCGATCTTGGCTCTACTATGAAGACAAGAGAGAGGTATGAAGTTGTTTGGGAGTTTTCACAGTAGATCTATGGATATCATGAGATGATTAGAGAGCGTCTTTTTTCTTTCTTTTTTTATTTTAGGTGATATTTCATTAGCTTGAGTGTTTTATTTTGGGATTAAACACTTGTAAACAGGTTGGCCCACTGTTGCTCACATCCTGTTTTTCCTCTGTGAATTATACTTTCACTAATTGTGGCTGATATATCTGTCAACTCTATGTTACTGTGTCTGTTCCCTTTGTTAGCCAGTGTACAGTGATGGGTTTATTTTTAGGTTTTCTTGTCTCAGTTGAAGCTCTGAAAATTGTGTATTCCGCCTTCAGAATTTGCTTGAATGGGCTGTGCCACACATCCGTATGTGACATCTCTCTTTCATGCAGTGCATTTCCTGAGGAATTCATTCATTAGTGGAAGTGCAGCTCCACAAACCCTGATTAGTTCATGTTGAGAGGGTGTGGTCGCTCATATGATCTGTAGGAAAAAGACAGTATCAGCTATTCATTTCCCCCTAAAATGTGTTTTGGTAGTACACTGTAGTAAGACGACTGAGACACAAAACAAGAAATAACACACTGAGAGTTTTTATATAGGCTATTATGCTATAATCCAAAATGTGAACATATAGATACTACTGAGGCATTTTGAAGACTGAAATGGAGGATTGTGTTCTTCAAGTGTTTTGTGTGTATTTGTGCTTGTCTGTGACTGCGCTCTTGTCTGAGGTGTTGAATAATGGTAGAAATAGCAGATACTTGCTCATGCCAGCAGCACCAATCACATGAGAGGGAAATACAATGGTTTCCATGGCTACCCCAGCTTCAGCCTCCTGCCTTGCCTGGGCATCCCCCCCCAAACACACACACACACCTCCATCCCTCCTATCCACCCACAGCGACATAAGAAAGGTGGATCAACCTCAGGGCACAAATACACACATTCTCTTACACACCTCATGCTTTACCAGCCATTAGAGTGGTGTTTAGTGTGTTTTGCAACCATTCAGTGATTATTCTTAGTTTCCTTTACCCCTATTTAATTCATCACAGGTGGGCAGATTTTTTCTTAATTACATGTGCTGATCTAAGATTGTTTTCCATTGTGATCCCAGATCTCATCAGCAGAGGGAGCTCTCACATTTAACAAGTAAGGACAATCCCAAAGAATATCCTTATCCAAAGCCAGCTGATTCATTCTCACACAACAGGACTTTTAATAACAATTCCTTATTTATAGGGTTGCACATCTCTGTCGTCATCGTGGCCATTAAATTTATGTGTCACACTGAAGTTTTTCCCCCATTCAAGTGCACACAATGCAGGCAAAAAGTGTGGAGCGCTTGAAATGAGTTAATCAATGGTCAAGGGATATTCCATCAATTCCTAAGGCAAATGTCTCTGAAGCAAGAGGTAGAAAAGCAATACAGGACGGATATATTTGTCTATCCATCAGTGCATTTCAGTTCAGCAGTTTGACATGCAGTCCAGCAGTGCGCACACACTCAAGCAGGCACACAAGCTCACTGGTCTAGCGAGAAGAGACCATGTTTGGGCTGACGTCAAACCCCCAGGGATGACTCGATCTACAAAAAACCTTTTGCATTATTTCAAACAGAATTGAATTGTTTCACTCAGGGCTTTGTTTCCCCCATGACTGGCATACTCATGTTTATTCATACCAGCAAGTTAAGTGTGCACATTATTTTAAAAGCAAATTAATGATGCCACATATTTTTACATGTCTGTTTTTTTAATATACCGGTATTTTGACTTTTACATCATCCTCTGTGATGGCTATTTGTCAGTACATTTATAAATCATGTTGCCAGCCAGTATCTGATCAGTTTTATCCTCACACCGTACCCCAGAGAACAACATCCACCTGGAAGATCACCTGCACCTATATGAGCAGATAAAACCAAAGTCAACATTGTGCATCCTCACATATTTCAGCTATACTGTACTGCTAATCACAAATTGTGATAAATTGTATTCCAGTAAGTGTAGCTGCAAGGACTTTGGAAAAGAGCAGTGACCCAAAATAAATTTTCTTAGGGTGTGTTGAGTCTCTCACAGTCGGTTTCTAAATAGATAGTTGTTAATGTTAATCTACATGCTCCACTTACTCCTTTAGAGTTATTAGAGCATGTAGATCATAACATACAGTATTTTATCCTGCCTGGTTTTAAACATTTATTCTACAGCACTGAGGAAGCAACCATTTACTTTCAGTCAACCATTTCAGACCCATTAAATACCCAATAACTAATTTTATTTAAAGAAACATGTATTTTACAGCAATTATTTAATTAATTAATTATTTTATTTAATGGATACACTACATGACTGAAATCTACTGCTTTGGATCTGACTTAAAAAAAACGATCCTAAGTACTGTTTGGGATAGCTTGCTGGGAGTCCTGGGACAACCTGTCCCTTGTACGTAGCCAGAGAATACTAACCAGTGACGGTAACTGGTTTGTGCTGTTTGATTTCCCAGAGTCATGCACTGAAGTCAGACACAGACACAATTAGCACAATTACTCGCTCCTGGTTCCAGGTTGGCACTGTCATCCTCTGCACACACTGAGTCACTGATGAATCCTGACGCTGTCTGCCTGGGGCTGCATTATAACACTGAACCTCAAGGAAGGAGCCAAGACTGTGATGACAAAAAAAAATGAGGATAATGTGGTCTCTTGGGTCTGAGCTATGCTGATTGTACAGTGTGATTTGTTTTTATCGCTGCTGTTTTATGTTATACCATATTGTATTTTTCCGCATGTTCAGATTTGTTGTGATTCAAGTTATTTTTTTATCACTTAATTACTTACTGGAAACATACAACGCACCGCCTCAAAGCCCACAGATGATCAGTGACTCTTTTCAGTGTCACACTTTTTATCGTGAGAACATCATGAGTCCCCTTGGAGTTACTCTTCTTTATTCACTTTCTGACTGTAAGTAATTTCATGTCATTCAACGGACTGATTGTGTCCACACTGAATAAAAGTATGTAAAAACACAGATTTGCCTTCTCAAATCAGCTTACAACTAAAAGCAAAAACTCCCTTTGTCCCTCCTAAAACATTTTGGGACTCTGACAGTCTCTGAAGAACATTCAGTTGCATTTGTAGCAGCTGGTGGTGCAGTGAGGTGAAATGTCCTTGGTTGAGTCACAAAAGGCCCACAGGAGCGGCAAGACACAACCTTCATCTGTAAGACAGCTCAGAACCACACAAATGGACCTGGTGGATCAGAAACACAGGAGGGGGACAAAATGAGATGAACATCTGTACGATGCAATTCAATCCAATACATCATCACAATATTCCCTTTGTTTTGTTAAAACTATATCAGAGAGGTGGGACTACTGTGATTTTTGCATTACATAAAGTGTTTTTTTAGTTATTTTGTCCATCCCCTATATGTACAGGGGTGAATAAAATAACAATGAATCTTCTGCCTGTCAGGGCTAAGATGTCAAATAAATACCTTTGAAACCCACCTACATTTATTTAAAAAAAAAGCAATCCCCCACACTTTTTTTTAGTACATTATAAACAAAATCCTGAAACATGAGCAGTATGATGAAATTAGAGAATTTGAGATGTGTCATACCTATTCAAGGCTTCAAAACATTTTTGGAAAGCAGAAAAAAAGATCTCAGGCTCTGAATCTATAAACAAGTTAAAATGTATTTACTGAAATATAAATGAAACCACTATGTTTCTATTTTAAAGCTAGCCTTCATCAGGGTGTTTACAAATCTTAAAAGCTATATCAGGACTGAAGGAATAATTTGACACTTTGGGAAATAAGCTCATTAACCTTCTTGTTAAGAGTTATATGAGAAGATTGATACTACTCTTATGTCTGTACAGTGAATATGAATCTAAGGCCAGCATCCAGTTAGCTTAGCTTAGGATAAAGAATGGGAAAAAAGTGTAAAAACATCAAGTAGTTTTAATTATTTTATTGCAGGGATCTGTGACTCCAAGAAATAATCCAATATACACCACTAATTGTCTCTATCAGCTTTCAGTCTTCTCATCAAACGCTCGGCAAGAAAGTGCATTTCCCAAAATGTTAAACTGTTCCTTCAAAACTTAAACTTAAAGCATGAACATGGTGCATGACATTCTTCTCTGTCTGCATGCTGAGAAGCACAATAACATATAATTATAATTTACCGTTCATCCTCCATGCAGTAACAAACGATGTGTATTTGGATGTTGATATTTCTGTAACAAACTCTTGTGAGAGCAACACTTGCATAAAATTCCAAATCAAAACTCACAGGATGTCCCACAACTGCAGTGTAATTTTTATAGAAACCAATCAAGTCAGTCAGTTGATTAATGGCTGGCTGTCATCAGGAAGAACCAAGGCCAAAGCAATCTCCTTCCCTCCCCTCTGTGGATTACCCATCATACATCAAGTCTCTTCTCTGCTGATAAGGATGACATATTTGCATTTATATTCTGGACCCTCTTCCTACTCACATCATCAAGCTTGAACTCAGCTGTATTAGATGAAACATCGATATCCACTGTAAAAATGAGCACTCAGAGCCTTTTGAGAGAAGTGAATTTCATCTCAGTGAGCATCTATCCTAAATGACAGCACAGTTATCCTCACTTAACCCACCTTTCAGTTTGTGGTTTATCCATTTTGATGTTATGGGAGTGGACAAAATCTGTTTCTTTTTGTTTTTCATAAGAAGATTATTCTCTCTCTCTCTTCAGAGAAAATTTGTAGTTACATAATAAATGTGCTCATTCTTGTCCCTTGACTTTAATTAGATTATTTTATACTTACATATTGTCAATAGTAACACAGAAGTCCAGCATTATTTAAAACAGTGGTTGTCCAACAAAAAGATTAAATCCATTCCAGTCTGCCAAATCATTAAAGTATTTATTATATGAATAAACAATATGTACAGAGTTGATGTTTGCATGTGGACTCCGACCTCATCTCTTTCCGCAGGCAAACATCAAGGATCAGCTTACATGGATCAAGTCTACAGCTTATCAGACCACCAGCAGCAGCAGCAGGGCAAAAGTGCAGGTAAAGCATCAACAGATTAAACAGATCCCTCTGTTGTAAAAAGGGGAGTGGATATATGTTGAAGTGAACTGACCATGTTATGGTCAAGGTTTGCTGCTTTCAGTGGGCCAATAGATTTAATGTCATGTCTAAATTTCACCCAAGGTATATTTTACTCCAGAAACACAGTAAAATAAACCAACATCCTGAAAAAAATGAATACAATGATCAAAAGATGGGTTACATGGTATTAATATAGGGGAGGCCGGGTATGATTGTAACACAACTATAAGTCGCTGTTTTTTTAGCTAGAGTTCTCAAACATTGAGACAAATTACCCACATTTGTTCACTACAAATGGCATCAATTCAATCCTCTACAAGAGTGTCACAGACCTTGTGAGTTGATGTCAAATGCATTCCCCACATAATGGGGTAAGTTGTAACAATTAGACAAAAGAAGCAAAAATGGATGTCATACCATGTGATGTGCAATGTTTCTCTCTCACTGTAACAGATTATATCTGATGACTCACATGCCTGTATGTGTATGTAAATGTGTCTAAATAATAAACTTACTTAATAGTATACTTAACAAACACTACTAAAATCTAATTAAAAAACATCTTTGTACATCCTTAGGTCTAACTAAAAAGAGGCGTGTGTCTGTGTGTGTATATTCTTAATCAGAGTCACAGTCAGTGATTGAAGTGGGCCGGTACTCACCAGTACGTAGTACAAGCACTTCTATATTTTACTCTTTGGCGTAACAGGACTTTTTCTTGCGCACTGGAATTTCTCACAAGCTGCCCGTACACCTTTCTGCCCTCTCCACCGATGGAGACGGAGTAAGGAAAAGATCGAGTGCCGATACTCACGCCAACATGTGAACAACATGTGAATGGGAAGTACTGGTCACAGTGCTGACAAATGAACAATGGTAACCCTGGAATGCAGGTTTGGTAGGCCCAGACTGCAAAGGGCACTCTTTAATATATTAAAATCAAAAAAGTCCCTCGTTGTCTGTACAGGGGATGGTTAAAACACTTTTAAAGAAGTGTTACAACCCACCCCACCCCTGTGAGCCAATCTTTAGCTAGCTGTTTTAGCATACTGGTTTGAAATTATCAGGGTAAAAATGCATCACATGTAGCCTAAGAAACTACATTTCAATCTGATATAAGTCAAACAATTGTATCTGCAGGAGTATAGATACTAAACAAAATATAGTCTTGGTCAAAAAATGTACTTTTTACAAAATAAGTTTTCTCTATATACAGTATTCTGAATGTACCTGTTTATAGACTTGATAACCACCATGCCTTATGGAGAAGGAAGTAAGTAAATAGTGAAATGATCACATGACTCCTATCTTATCTCTAATTGGTGGAATTGGTGTTGCTACAACTCTCTCTCTCTCCGCCTAATATTAGTTACAGTGCATCTACAGCCATGCTAGCGGCTCTGTACTTGGGCTTTTCAGGTGTTGATCTAAATGCTAATGTCTGACATGGTTACGAGGTATACTGTTAACCATGTTTGCCATCTTAGCTTAGCATATTAGCATGCTAACATTGGCCAATTAGCAAAAACAAAACAAAGCACTGCTGATAATAATTTTTGTTTACATAGCAACTATCAGAATCAGTTTTTACAAAGTGCTTAACAAATGGAAAAGCATATGACACTAAAATAATGAAAATTCTGATGATTTTGATGATGGTGCTAGAGGAAAACCAAAGGGATTGTGAATCATCCTGGGGAACATGAACGTCTGTATAAAATGTCATGACAATCCATCCAACAGAGAATTTATCTTGTCCACAAACTAAACTCCTTTTCTGTAATGCACGGTCCTCCTGTGTAGATTGTATCAGTCTTTTATTGAGAGTCTTTTAAGGTTTTCTTTTATCTGTTGGTTTCATATTCTGACAGTTAAAAAGAGACCTTAATGTCTTCTGTGACCAACAAATACTCCGGAAGGCAGCAAGTATTTTAGTCTCCCTGGGACATGCGCTGGCAGGTGAATTCTCTCTGTTGCCTTCTGGGTGTCATCGTGCACTTCCTGTGTGGAAGACGAACCGCCACTCCAAATCTTTTATCCCTTCGGCGATCAGACCTAACTCCCTGTGGGGACCTTTATCAAATGTGCACAGGCTGTTTGCGTGTTGTATATGTTGTGTGTTTTGTGTTATGAAGGCTTTGCAAACATGCTGCTCTTAACTAATTGCCCCTAGTGGCATTAATAAAGTTGATTTAATTGAACTGAATCTATAGAACAGTTGTTGAGATATTTTAGTATGGACCAAAGTGGTGGACCGACCGAACCAACTGACAGTGCCATCCCTAGAACACCGTTTCCATGTCTGTGAATCATTTAGTTGAGCTTGAGGTTCCCAAGATTGTGACAAAAAGTATTAAAACCAAAATTTATGGTTAAAATCTTTGATTCCTGAAAGTAAAGAGAACAATAATTAAAAATGTTTCCATTGCGGTGATCTGTCCTTTCTTGCATACATCTGTGAGACTGCCTTGGCAACAACTGGAGTTGGACTATTTCACTCTTATTGACTCATTAGTCACAAACACTGTGTTTAATAAAGCTAAATTCCATTAAAAAAACCCATTTTATATGGTCTTATCTTTTCATGCATGGATGTTAGTCAGTTTTAAAACTGCTTCAAAGCCACAGAGTGATTAGCAAAATAAAAAGTTACTGTGTGTTACTATCACACTTGCTACACAACCTATTCTCTTTGGTTTGACAGCTGATGAAAAAGCATTACTCACTCTAACTGTCCAAATGAACATTAGGTGATAGAAATAGTCATGACATACATATTTATGAGAACATTACAAATGCCAGAGATGTGGAAAAAGTGAAACATTCACGCAACAACTTGCCATGTCTTTGGTACAGTTTGTAGCTTTTCACTTAGTTAGATCAAATCAAAGCAGTTTTATCAGTGACACAAAGTGCAGCTGGTTGTCTTTCCTCAATCAACAAGCTCCTATAAGGCAAGTGAAATGAAACCCACCAGTACCAGGTGAGGACTGCAGTCAAACACCAGTGCAGTATATATAGAGTAGCTTCTTTACTCTCAGGACTCATCTTCCTAGATTCTTGCTCATGCCTTCTGTCCTCATTAGAGCCAGAGCTGAGTCCTGCTGGGGGATGGGTAGGAGGAGGAGGAGGAGGAGGATGCGGAGGGGTAGTGTTCATGTTGGGAAATCCGACAGATGCTGCACGGTTAATAATGCAAGCCAGCTGTCAGCATTGAGATAGGGTGAGAAACTGGAAGTCAGCCAAGCAGCCTTCAAGCTCGTTGGGCACTCAGACACAGTGGATCCACAACCTAAAACACATTTTGACTACTTCCACAGCAGCATATGCGCAGGTTTACAGTGCTGTATATTAACTCACAAAGTCAGGAACAACTTTTGGAAATATCTGTTGAATTTAACAAAAAGTGTATTGGATTACAATCACTTACTATCCCTTTAATTCAAAACCATCAACCAACCATCATATATCACTAAAAGACAAAAAAAAGCATTAGGGGTAAATTGGTTTCCTCTATGGTTTCTGGCAGTGGTCTCCATTCTATAATTGGCTGCAGTTCAAATATAGGAACAGGTGAGAAGTGTCACCTGTGTAAATACATCTGCTTCCCTCTGCCTTTACTGACAGATTACAAAATAAAAAACACTGTAATACATTATTCAAGGACAGTAAAATAAATAATGTGCTTGTGTAGATTTATGTGTTCATTACGAGAAGGCAGATTAGACAAAAGGACAAATGTTTTAATCTACAGGATTTTGATTTCTGACAACGTAAGCAAACTAATGGGTCTAAAAATAAATTCAGATGTAGAAATCCATTAAAAAGGTTATAAAGAGGACAGTTAAATAAATAATAAATCCTGATTCTAAGTAGATATAGTTCATGGGAACTATATCTACTTAGAATCAGGATTTATTTTTACCGATTGTATAGGAGAAGGAGTTTTATTTGTACTTGTCAGTGAGCTCACAGTGACAGCAGAAACAGGATGGAATTGTAATAATGACCCTGCATTAAAACCCTGTTTCCCAGAAAACGTCAACACACTACAGAGGGCAGAGAGCTGTGATTAATAGAAGCAACAGCAAGTAGAGCCTTTTAAATCCCTTAAAGCCCGCCACAAGGCTGTTCCCAAAGTAGAAGATTATTACAGACTGACACAGGCACAAAACAAATCTGTACCACTCTCCCTCTTGCGATCCCCTGAGTGCAGGCCCTTTTCTCTTAAATGTGGTTGGTTTTAGTTGCAGTGTGTGGGACGACCCTGGCCCTGGATAGCCATTATCATGACACGGATGTCAGGCACCAAATCTGATGGTACCGGGGTTGCAGTAGCATTGCAGCTTTCCAAATGAGACACACTGTGTAAACATATTCAGTACAGTGCATTGCAAATATGTGGTAAAGCTGTTCCAATCTATATTTTTATGTTCAATTCTATATGTTTCTACGGAAACATTTGTTAAACTCAGTGTTTTGTTTCTGCAGCCCACAACTAATGTTTTGTTTCACGCCAACCGCTCTCATCAGTGTCGCTTACAGACACAGCAGGCAGCTGTTTTTTTGACAAAAAAGCTCTAAAAACCCACTGCACACTGCCAGCTCAGCACCAAACAGCACACACACAAGTAATCTGGTAAAATTGGTGGAGCATTCAGCAGCTAAAGAGCCACATATTTCCCTCAGGAGTTGCTGGAGGGGGCACCAGATAGTTCACCTGTTAGTGCACATGCACTATGTACAGTACAAGGCTAAAGTCCTTAACGCAGCAGCCCGGGTTTGACTCCCCTTTCCTGCATGTCATCCCCATCTCTCTCCCACATCTTTTTAGCTGTTCTATCAAAATAAAGGCAAAAAACCCCCAAGTGAATGATCAGGTTACTCAGTAACACTGCACACTAGATGTGTAAAGCCCTCACCATATCAACTTAAAAAGTGACATATGTCATTGTTCATATAGCTGATAGGTATTGTGCAGGACATAAGTACAGTACTTGAGTGGAAATACAAGGATGAAAATACATTATCAGCATCATAGTCCCTTAGAATGACAAGACCACAACAAGAAAGTGGTGCACAACTCACAATCTCACAGGATGCGGGAATTGTATGTACAGCTTATTAAAACATTGCAGTATAAATCACATGGAATCATATAATGTTAATGTATTATTTCAAGACAACTAATCTCTCTTCCATATCCAGAAACAGAATAGAAAGTAAAGTTTAGGAGAGTGTGTCTAGTTTCTGAATTTGCCAAGTCATGAACAGTATTTGTAAAGGTTCAGCTGAGAATCAACTGCAGAAACAATACAGTCATTCAAATATGTTTATAGATACAGGTAGGTGTGCTTGCTTGTATTTCTTAGGTGTCTTTTGAAAAAGACATCTTACGACTGTTTAGGCCTTTTTTATTGGAAGTAAATAAAATGATGAATTCCATTTAGCTGCTTCAGTTTCAAGATCCTGGTACTGTGCATGCTGTCACACTGGCATGTCTTACTGGGACGTCCTTAATGCAGTGTAGCCATCATTAATATTATTATTAACATCTATGTTTTTCCTGCTGGCAAATTTGGCATCTTAAACTTTAAAATCTCCTGCATTTTGTGATTTTTTCCCCTGTCTATATTTAATAATTTTCTGCTTCTTGACACTGAACTGTTCACCACTGGAGGAGTGCTGCACTTCCACAGTGAGCTCTTTCACTGCTGCTGCTGCTGAGTGAGTGTCCGGTCTTGGCTAGAGGATGGGCACATGGGAGAGCACCTGAGGGTGAACCTGCACCTGAATAATAGATAGATCCCCCAGCACCAAAGTAACTGACTCATTCATTCCATCATCACATACTGCCATCAGCATCAGCAGACATTATATAACAACTGTCTCCTGCTTTAGACAGGTCTGTCTGGAGTTGGCTTTTTGGGCTGACCTCCCACTTGTGCATCACGGGATTGAACAATCCTGTCAGGATTCAGCTAAGAATGAATGCTGATTGGAGAGTGGGAAAGTCTAAAACCCCTTTACAAAATCCTCTTACTAATATTGGAGTCACTGCAGTTCATTCATGCGTGAGGCATGTGTCTTATGCAATCAGCGCAGTCACATTTTGTTTTGGCTGGCGCTGTGAAGGCCAGAGTTCAGGGGGAACAAGAAGCAATGCTCAGGGGGGATGACCTCATCCTAGTATCTGATAATAGTCAACCAACTAATGATGGGAATCGAGAAGGTGCAGCTGAGTGTTTTGAGAAGGATGACTAAATTTAGACGCAGCAGAGAGCATCGAT
The DNA here is from genome assembly GCF_021292245.1 of Micropterus dolomieu. Classification (NCBI taxonomy): domain Eukaryota; kingdom Metazoa; phylum Chordata; class Actinopteri; order Centrarchiformes; family Centrarchidae; genus Micropterus; species Micropterus dolomieu. The sequence goes on along the minus strand of NC_060157.1, from coordinate 19,568,415 downwards.
GTGTCCATTAATCGAAGAGGTACACACGTTAGTAAACACACACGTGAGATGTCTGGCAAGCGGAGACACATACGAGCAAAAACAGAGAATTGCAAACGTGGAATGTACATTTACTCCAGTACCAAACTTAAGCACAATTTTGAGGTACTTGTACTTTTTACTGCACAATATGTATCTGGCAGCTGGAGTTACTAGCTTTGAAGATTAAGATTTTACATATAAAACATGACGAGGTCTTAACATTTAATTTTAGCTATATACAGCATATATAGTTAATGCATTTTCTCTACCTCAACCTACTAAAACGTTAGAATAACATTCAAATCTACCTTGGTGCATAAGTAATAATAATAATCTAATGATATAGTACTTATAGTACTTCTAAAATGATGAACGTAAGACTTGTAATTAAGCGTTTTTATAGTGTAGTATTGATACTTTCATTTAAGTAAAAGACGTCAAACGTCTTCCACCATTGGAGAATTGATTCCCCTCAGTCGACTGTGTCTTCACCTCCGCTGACAAAGAGCCTCCTCAGTGTGTGCTTATTTATTCAAAGACCAGTGTCTGTTGTTGGTTGCTTGTTCATTGTTCACCAGTGCTTCACCCAGTGTTGCTACCTGTGTCTCGTGTTCACACCAGTGTTTTGTCTCCTGAACTTCCAACCTCACCTCACTTGTAAGTTTTGCCCATTTGTTTTAATAAAACCCAATTAAACTATACCTCGGTCTAGTAATTTCTGCATCTGGGCCCTAAACCTCCAGTTTTCCGTGTCAGCATTATGGCTGAACATAACACCCCGTAGTGAATAAATTAAGGCACACAGTAAACACCCCTGATCTAATGCTGCAACGGTGCACTTAACTTAGAAGCCAAAGGACATTCCGTCCAACTCTTTCCTGCTCTGCCACCCTCTCCCCCAATTAACAGTCTCCTCTTTCTACTACTCTCCTTCCCTGCTCCATCAAGGACAAGCAAACACCGCCCTCGTGATCCAGCCTCTTGCTTTATGGTTTAGTGGACAGTATTTCATGCGATGGTGCCGCCCGTTTATGTTTTCAAGCCCCTTAATCTCTTCTGGGTTATGACTCCAGCGGTATAGCCACTCAGACGCTCAATTACACTCCCTTCCTGTGTTATATAGCACTCACCCGATTATAATGTAATGTTTCCATGCTTGCTAAGGTTTTAGAAAAAATTACACACCATTTCATTCGTGCACAGTGGGGAAAAAGCATCCTTATTCCTTTCTGTGATTGTGGCAGTGTATTTACAATGCAAACTGTATTACTGTGCTATACTGGTATTAATAATATCTCTGCTTCTTGTTTTTAAAGTGAAAAAAACTGTGCATCTCAACATGGCAGCAGCATCTCCCAGTGTAAAAAGATACTCTGGACTGCACCCCGTTACTCCCATGCATGCTTCCCTCTCATTACAGCATTCCACTCTAAAACGCAGATGCAATTTTCTGTCTCCCCTGGAGCACAATCATTGCCGTTTGACTGGAGAGCTGTAGAGAAGACCTCTTCATCCAGGCTTGATGTGGCACTAGTGGCCAAAGACACAGGCACTGAGAACTGAAAAGTGAGGGTAACAAAAAAAAAAAAAGTACCAAGCAAACAAGCCTTGCAGATCAGCGTTTTAACCTGTCCACTCTGCCTTGATGGGCTCTTAGCAAAGATAACGAGCGCACAGTCTCGGCCATTTGCAGGGGACGGTAAGTCCTCTCTGCCAAGTAATGGGCTCTGTGTGGACTGCTGCTGCCTCGCCTGTTGCACCTCTTTGACACGCTTCCAAAATGGCTCCAGAGCAGGGAGTTATAAGAGACGCTGAGTCAAAAAATTAACATGAGGAGAAAACACAGAAGCAAGTGGAGCTCAGAGCTGAGTACAGCATGTCCTGTAGGCTAAACCTGCTGCTGTAGTTTCTAACCAGAAGCACATACTGTAATCCTTATCACAAGCCATGTTTGAATTCTTGTTTCTGACACAGGAAGCCAAACATTTTAAAGGCAGTGAGTCACTGGCTATTTAGAGTCTTTTCCTGCCTTCTCGAGGGGACCTCATCTTATTGGCCGGGTGCAGGGGCACGGCTCTTATTGCAAAGACAGAGGATTATCATTGTTTTCCCACATAGTTAATTAGTAGAGAATCATCTGTTTCCTTTGGGAACAGCAAGCATGCATCAACTCCTTTATCTTTGCCCTGAGGAGTGGATTAACAGGTATTAGAGATACAGACTGGGAAAAGCCTTGTTGTCCACTATTGCTCTCTTATTCTCCCTCTATTCACAATATCAACAAAACCAAATTATATCCTTTGTTTTGTCTGTCTTTATGGCACACTTAATATTTCCCAGGTACAGCTTTAAATAGATCCGTAATGGGTCCTTGGCTTCACAGTTTCACCTGACAGAGGTAATTATGCCCAGTTATTATAGCAAAGCTTGTAACTGCATAAGTGACAGCTTTAATTAGTGAGTGAAAACAATGCGTGCCCTACCTCCTGATTACATCCATTGTTAATGCTCACAGCGCCTCACTGTAGGCTGACACCTGCAGCCCTTTCTCCATGATTTAGAGTAGTGGTGTTTGCTGGTGAAAGTGCACATGGCCAAAGCACCGCCTGTTGCTAAGCGATGGGAGAAGGGAAGACGTGCCAAGATTACAAACAGCTTTGCTTTTATTTAAGCATGTGCCACCCATGTGGGCTTTTTCTCCGAGATACGATTGTTGAGTGACCTTGTTTCATCCCTGCACTTCTGATCAACACAAAATTGAAAGTGTTGCCATGGAAACCAAGTGCAGTCCAGACGTAGGCTAAACAACGATTACGCTAAAATGTTTTTGCTCTTTCCTCTCGAGACCATTCCTGCATTCACATGTCTCAGATTTCTTTTGGGGTTTTTTGACCCAGAGGGAAGTGATACAGCAGTAGGGGCAATTTGATCCCAGATGAGCTGAAAACCTCACTTAGCTACAGTTACCTGCGTCAGACACACTACAGTTTAACTGATTTATTTAGAAATAAATATTGTTAACAATGCGGTAGTGTTTACCTGCATGATCCACTCCACAGCAATTACACCTCAGCCCATCAAAATAAAGTAATAAATTCATCTGGAAGCAGATTTTAATGTGTAGCAAACAGTTCACCGTCATGTGTGCTTGCAAACCAGTGTTTTACATTTTAGTTACTTTAAAAGACCAGTGTCTAAGATTTAGGGGGATATTTGCAGAAATGGAATATAAGCATATAAGTATACATTTTCATAAGTGTATAATCACCTGAACATAAGAATTGTTGTTCATTTTTTTTATCTTAGTTACTCTTTCTTACCTTAGATTGAGCCCTTTACATCTAAAAAAGGAGTGGGTCTTCTTCCACAGAGTTTCTACAGTAGCCCAGAAGGGACAAACCAAAAACTGGCTCTATAGAGGGCCTTTTGTGTTTTTGAAAGGCAAAATTTGCTCATATTCATTTGCTATGGGGTGTGTGCAATTTACGTCTGCAAAGCATTTGTGGGATTTCAGGCGATGCAGTACTGACCAGAAACTTAATTTGCATTAAGAGAAAACATTTAACTTTAAATTAAATTAGTGCAAGATTTGCCAGGAACTCCGAAGTGATTTGCTGAAAAACCAGCAAACAAAAATAAAACAGTGCTTGGCACAAAAGTCTCATACATTGTTGTTTCAGCTCGCTGTTTAGCTGTCCAGCCCACAACTTTAATATTTTGGTTCACTTGCACCGCTATCAGCATCGTTTTCACCTAAAAACCCTAAATACCCACTGTATACTACAGATACAGTTAGCGACCAGGTGCATAAAGTGGAGTATTTAGTAGCTAAGGGACCAGAAGAGGGGATGATATGTCAACACAGTGTTCGTAACTTGTTTCAAAGTGTCAAAAATATCAGTTATTGCAGGTTTAAAACATGTACACAAATGCAGTGAGACAAGAAGATTAATCACAGGTCGGGCAAAAATAAACTTTTGTGTTTTGTGCCATGTTGTACACCCAGGTGCGGGTCTAATGTGTGCAGACAGCATGGAAGTGTAGTTGCGTCCAATTGTGGATGTCGTGTCAGCTTGGACCAGAGCGTGTGTTTACCATGTCAGCAGAGAAGCCAGGTGGAGCACAAAAGAGCCTGCTGTATGTAAACACCATTTACATCGGTGTGATCAGGCATCAAAAATGAAGAGATTGTGCTGATAATCCTCCCAGACATGGAATGACGTTAATAGCTTTCAGAATGCTGAGCCTTTGTAACTCCATATGTTATCGTTTGGGAAATATGATCAGGCCATCTCAGTCGAAGAAATGCCTTCCTGGCTGCTAAAGTGCTGGTTACAAAAGCTGTACTTAACAATGCTGCCACCACTTAATGATTAATAAGTGGTGGAGACAGGGATTTCTGCCTGCCTTGACTGGCAGCTTTGCAGAGAAAGAAAGTGAAAGAATTTCTGTCACATTTTTAAATATCTGAACATATATTGATGAATTATGGAATAACAAAGTAAATTTGGTAACTGATGTTTGTCTTTCAGTTCCTGTGTTCATGGATAAGCACTTAACCTTTCCTTTTTTGTTGAGTTTGAGACATCGATCTGTGCTAGAAATCCCATCTGAGCAGGTACATAGAGATATACAAGAGAAGCCAAGGCCACCTCAGATTTGCCACAGAGCCACGACAGTCAACCAAAGGCCGCAGGCAGTTGCCAGGCAACACTATCCCTGTCACAGCAGGAAGTGGAGTCGGACAGAACATTAATCACTTTCAGCTCCATCTCACAAGAGTCACAGTGCTACAATGCTCCGGTCGGACAGAGGTTTCACGCAATGCTCAGACACACTGGTTCATACCTGTATTTCCTGACATTGTACTCAAGGCTTAGGGAGAAAGAGATGTCTCCAGCAGGTGTATATACATAATTCATGGAATACATTTCTGAGAATTAATATCATATTAGTCCATTTTTGTCCCACTTTATTTCTCAACTCAAGCCTGAGTCCAACATGTGAGGAAGTTTACTGTCTGAACTCTATTTGTTTAACAACCTGTTTCAAAGGATTTATTTTTTTTGTGTTTGGAGAATTTATTTGGCACTGAATTTCATTAAAGCTAATCATGTGGGATGTCTGCCTGCACTTCAGTCTGCTTCAAATCTGTTTGGTTCACCTGCCAAAGCATATCTTTTCAAGGCAACTGCAATTATATCTACTCTGCCATGCATGTCTGTCTGGTGGGATATAGCTTTGCACCAACACAAAAAAGCTTGAACCTAATGTCTGCTTAACGGATGAAATCCAAATGACCTTCAAAGCACAGTAAGGCACAAAAGGTCACAGTTTCCTATGTGGTCTGCTTTTTCTCCCAAGGATACCTCTGTTATTGGTCAAATGACTTGGAACTTGGGATAAGATCAGCGAAATGACAGAGATGCAATTCAAAATGACCGCAATTTCAGGGTCTGACCGATATCAAAATAATTACATGGATGCCACAGTGCCGATTGCTTAGTGCATTATCCTGATATGTTGCTATTTCTCAGAAGAGAATTGCCCCCATTTATGTATAATTTTTATAATGAGGCAATAATTTACATAATATTAAAATTATCTTGCCCGTTGTTGGTATAATACTCTTTTATTAAATGATTTCTGGTGGCATTCTGAGTAGGAGGCTACATTGGTGTAGCAGCTTATTGGCAATGCACAGGCTCTCACAGGCTTGCCAACACCAGGCTCGCTGCAGCAGATCTGTGAATTGAGGAAAACCCAAAGAAATCTCAAAAAGCAGCATGTGGGTGGATTCACTTGAGTAAAAAATGACAAGGTTTTCCCCGCTCAGTCGGCACTCACAAACAGAGCCCATCAAATACATAAAAAGAGTTTGCACATTGATCAAGAATGGCATGGACTATGCCAAGAAATTACAGTTAGAAAGCTGGACAGGTTGGTGGCCACCTGCTCATACCTAATCCACAAAATAATGTACTGATGTAAATGTGAAAATCAATGTATTACCTGGGCTAATTAGCAACTAAATGCCTACAGAAATAATATAAGTTAGAAATGAGTTTATGTCACTTCAATTTTAAAGGCCCTTATCATGGGATGTAACTGAGCTGCCCAAAATAATCAAGCTGTCTAATTTTGCATTTTGTTGGCTACTTTTTCTACATGCTTCAGTTTACAAGGCCTAAATACAGAACTGAATCAGGAATGTATCAATCACAGAAAGACTGACAACAAATATACAGTATGTCTGACAATGAATATATGGGACATGTCCACACCACTTTTTGAAATGGCTGCTTTGTCCCCATCACTTTCTTAATTTGTTAAAAAATGTTCTGAAATATAGTTTGCAGTTAAATAACAAATTAAAATGCCTTTAGAAAGGTTTTTTGCACATTAAGAAAACATTCAATGCAATTAAAATAGAGAAGAAACAAATGTGCATTGTCCAAAAAGAGTAATTAAAGCCAAAAAAACCCCAAAACAAGCTACTGATAATAAAATGACCCCAAAACGTGCATGCACCAATCCTTAACTTTAACAACTTCTTGACACAGTTTCTTGGCCAAGTTTTCTGTTCTCTCCCTATGAACATAACAAAAGAGAACGGAAGACTAAATCATGCCTACATATGTGTTGCCTCAGCATGGATAATATTACATGAGAAAAGTTTATCTACAGGAGAAACAGATCTGAAAGACACACAGAATGCCTGAGAGCTACACTGACTTATATTATATTATATTTATATATTTTGAAAGGGCATGTGGTACCTGAATTTTATGTTTCCTTTTATATAAATAAAAAATATTTCCACCATAAATTGGTGCAGAAACTTTCACTGGAATGCAGGAAATTAAGTTTTGCATTGAGGATATCTGTGCACACTGTTTAAGGATATTTTCCTCTAGTTCTCTTGAACCTATTATTGCCTATCGTGATGTTTTGCGAGCTAAATGTCTCTTCACACCCCTAATCTGAGTCCCTTTGTCCCCACCACTTTTCAACACAAAGTCAGGCCCTTGCACACGTATTACTCAACCTAAGCACCGGGATAATTAATCAACCAAAGATAGTCCTGTTTATGAACGGGAACCTACACATGGAGACAAAATAAGAACAGCGGCAGTCGTCAGAGCACACAGAGACTGTTAACATATTCAGCTGTCAGATGGTACCCTGAAGATGAAAATGTGTGACAGCTTGGTATGAGCACATTCAGCCACATGTAAGTGAAATCTGGTAAAATCTTATTTTACCACACAAGAACACCCAGCCACCTGGGTGCTTGTCTCACCTTGTCTTACCAAAAATGTATACATTATATTCACAGAAATACAGGGAAAAGGTGGGATGGTAAATTATAATGACCACCATTTAGATTTAGAGCCTGGTTAGAGGTTAAGGACAGGAAGCTGTAACCTAAAGTTTGACCTTCAGTAATGATGATGCTAAGTAAAAGGGTCTCCAAGATTTTTTTTTTCTCCTGGGAGCATAAATCTACACAGTAAAGCATTTGTCTCAATGTGACCATTAGGTTATTTGATTGATCAATGACATAACGACCGCTCAATGTCAGAGTTTATCATAATAGACCAATGATGATGATGTAGATTCAAAACAACCATAAAGGCTAGACTACCTGTTATCCATAATGCTATTATAAACCTTTAAAAACTGGTAATATTAGCCTACATTTTCTTGGCCAGTTAGAATGTTCACTTCCACCATTTCGGCTCTCCTCCAGGAGTGCGTCTCCGCAGCGCGTCTCTGCTGCGGCCGCTCTCGGTAAACAGCGCCTTCTGGGTTTGGACGCACTACCTCTCCCGAAATACACGTCAACCACTGCAGCAGCAGTGCTGCACGGAGACAGCAGCAGGCCTACAAGGAGCCATGGGGAAGCTTGTCAGCCACAGACTGCTCATTCTTAATGATCTCCTTGGCTGCTGATGAGACCCGACACGAGCCGGACCTGCTCAAAATGCGCCAGTTATAAGGACGGATTAACGGTCGTGCTTACACAGAGCAAGTCCCGTTGAAAGCAAAGACAGCTGATTAAAACAGAGTTGCTTATCGGTGGTTGTCAGTAGTTTAAAGGACGTGTGTGGCTTTTTACGTAACCGTTTCATGCGTAATTTTGCACCGGGTATTGGATGCCGCGTGGACCAGTATTATTTTGGCGAGGGTGTCTCTACTGCTCACCCTCTTCCCTGCATCCCTTGTTGTCCTCAACAGCAGACACGGATTCATTCAGACGGGGGCTATCTGTATGCAGCAACATTTTAAACAGACCAGGACCTGTTTTAATGAAAGCCCACATCGCTGTATCCCGGTTGAAGGTACGGCTCTCTCGGTTTCCTTCTCCATTCCTCGGCTCACGTTTCCATGTTGTGCGTTTGTTTTTCGATCAGAATGGTGCAATGCAACGTTTGCACAGCTCTTCCATCTCCTGACATTTCCGAATATAACATAACGTAAATAGTTTCGTGATTTCACACGTTGAGTATTTTATTTATTTGTTCTTCCTCATTTTATAGTTTACAACAGTATTTTTTTTCTGCGTCTCAGAGAGATAAAGATCGAAAAAGGGAGAGAGAGGTAGAAAGAGAAATTGGAAGAGGAAGAAAATCAATTCATGTCTTCCAGGCAGGTGAATGCACATGGGTTAGAGTGAGTGCTGGATGTGTGCTTGTGTATTTCTTTCAAAGGAAGACGAGCATTGGCAGTAAGGGAAAGTTTGTACTGTATACAATATATGCGTGAGAAGCTATGAGCAAGACAGAGACAGCAGCTAATGTGATACTGCATGTTCACATAGGTGCAGGGGTGGGAAGTAACTAAAGACATTTTCTCAAGTACTGTGCAGTATGGACAATATATATAATTAAATAGTGTAATTTTGTGGGACTTGGCATTTTAGAGGGTGATCTTGCGTTCAGTAAATACTGTGCATTCATTTGAGGCTGTGGCTGCTTGCTCCTTCATTTGCATATTAAGCTTTTACCTGCCAAACAATGAATTAGTTCAAAAAATATCATGCATTTCTAAAGTTTTAACTAGCACATATATAAAGCAATTATACCAAGTTTCACAGCATACTAATTAAAAGGAACCATTCTTCCCAATGAATACATTTGCTTTTAATACTTAAATAAATACTTGTGCATGACTGTACAGGTATATTTAAATAATGTTATAGATGGAAATAAGAATTTATGTTTGTCTCAAGGGATCATAATTGAACCAATGGGCATGTTTTATACTTGCACTTACACTACTGATGTAAACAAACATTTAACAGCATCTGAAACAGCAGCATCAGCAGCATCTAGTGTCTGTCCCTGGATTAAGAGGACTTGTTCAATGTGGGAGTGAGAGCAAGTTCATGTGCTCTGAGTTGTGGTGGTGGGGCGGTGCTTTTGTTTACATGTCTTCAACTACATTTTTAAATGCAGGACTTTCCATTGTGGTATTGTTGGGACTTGAATAATTTCCATGGACAACATGAATGTGCATACGTGTGTCTATACAGGTGTTTGTTTATACAAAGCATGATATTCATTTCTAACTCTCTCTCTCTCTCTCTCTCTCTCTCTCTCTCTCATATATCCAAAGCACAATACATACCTCTGTCTAATGATAATATCTGTTCATCGCCCTTGTTTCTGCTTTTCCAGCCTTCAATCAGGAATGCCTGCGAATGCTCCAGCTGCTCTCCCATGCTGTTCTCTGAGAATGGGATCATAGTAAACCTCTCTGGGATTTAGATCAACTGCTAGCATGTTGCAGCCTTCCACCAGAACAGGTGACAGCCTGTTGGAAACATTACCTCAATGGAGTAAGCGTCCGAGATGGGGCCTCTCCCTCACCCTCTGCGTGGCTCTCCTCTGGCTTCCAGGGGCAACGGGGTCTACCCTAAACTGCCTTAAGACGTGCATCTGCGCCTCAAACATAGTGAGCTGCTCCAAGATGAATCTGACCACCGTCCCGACAGGTCTACCACTCTACACTGCCGTGCTGGATCTCAGCTATAATGAGATAACACGGCTGCGATCCGAGTGGACCCCAGTCAAGCTCCTGAAGCTCCATAACCTCCTCCTCAGCCATAATGGTCTCCACTTCCTGTCTTCAGAGGCCTTCATATATGTGAAGCACCTGCGCTACTTGGATCTGTCCTCCAACAACCTGCGGCTGCTGGATGAGTTCATCTTTGAGCCTTTGGTCAACCTGGAGGTCCTCTTGCTCTACAATAACCTAATTTCCCAGATTGACCGCTCAGCCTTTGTTGGCATGAGCAGCCTTCAGAAGCTCTACCTTAGCCAGAACCAAATCTCCCGCTTCCCTCTGGAGCTGGTCAAGGAAAAGTCCCACCTGGAGAAAATTAGCCTCCTGGATGTGTCCTCTAACAAGATCAAGACGTTACCCCTTGATGAGCTCCAGGGGCTGCCTGCTTGGATTAAAAATGGCCTCTACTTCCACAATAACCCTCTGCTGTGTCACTGTGATCTCTACACACTCCTAGCACACTGGTACATTCGAAAGCTCAACTCTGCTGTGGACTTCAAAGATGACTACACATGTATTCTGCCTGGTCCACAAAAAACCCAAGTAGGTATTTTTGATCTCAGCGGTAACTATATGAACTGCAGCACATTTAAGGAGGCAGATGAAGAGGCTTTTCTGGAGCAAACGGTGATCCTCGGCTGTGACACCAAACACAGGGAAATGTTAAAGACCTGGATGATGCCTGGTAATGTGGTGGTGACACCTGGAAGTAACCACACAGCCAAAGTCTTGAGAGATGGAAGTCTGCAGATTCATCCAGTGAGACCTGAGGACTCTGGGACCTACACTTGCTTTGCGACGAGCGAGGCCTTCAATGAGACAATCTATGTGGTGCTGAAGGTTCACAATTTCACCATGAACGGGGGCGGGGACACCCTGAACACAGCGTACACCACCTTGGTGGGCTGTCTGGCCAGTGTGGTGCTGGTGCTCATGTACCTTTACCTAACGCCGTGCCGCTGCTTCTGCTGCCCCAATAAGGGAAAGGCTCGGGGTGAGGACAGCATCCACTCATCCATGCTCAGTGTGACACCTACCCATGAGGACCCAGCTCTCAAGGCCGAGCTGAACAGGCACGTGGCGTTCATAGACTCCAAGGACTTGCAAGGCCAGAACGGCAAGCTGAACCCCAATGGGGATGAAGACGATGATGATCTGGATGCAGAGGCTGGTTCTCTTATGAAGGGGAAGAGGAAGAAGTCAGTAGCAGAGTCCATCAGCTCCGTCTTCTCAGACACTCCCATGGTGGTCTGAGATGAAACGATGGATGCCACATGACTGGATGTATACGGTACAACGTGAGCCATGTGTGAGTTAATGTAATCTGTGACTGACCTTGTGGTAGGAAATGGAGGAAGGATGCTCAACTGTGGTTGCTGGCAAGTGGAAATAAGGATCTCAAAGGGAGTAAAAAAAAAAACTGACTTGTTGTCGACAAGGACAATAAGCAGGACTTTTCCAGCATTTTAATCTGTAGCACTTAATATTCATACTGTGAAGGAATGGCAGTGTACATGGACAGTGGAAACTACTGAAGTCTTATGAGAGCAAAACGCAGACGATATATTGTTAATATCAGCACTCAGGAAGTGATAAATTAAACATCTAAAGTATGACAAATACATATGAAACAATGCACGGGATGAAGATTTGAAAACTTGCATATTGAAACCATGTCTGGCTCATAATTATATTTATTACAAGGACTAGAATAGATTGCATCTTACGTAAACATTAGAGAAAAGATACATTTACCCCACCTCTATCAACACTGGGACATAGATTTAGATAGACAGACTGCCGTCACCAGGCTATGAATACATCTGTCATTAGCTTTGAGTCATCCATAGAGAAACAGCATGCCATTATATGAGGTCCCAGACTGATCTGTATGAGTGGGATAAAGGAAATGTGGATTCATCAGACATTTAGTCATTTACATTGAGAAAGCGGTAGCACAAACATTATATTAAGAGGCCATTGCAGGTCATTCCCATCCTACTTCATAGCCAATACTTAGTTGCACTCAGATATAGTTCATCATAACAATTGTTATTCGTATTCATAGTCATATGTGTAGCGATATAGGAGATTGCTATTTTTTCCTTTGCTATGTTAAGGGATCAATTTACACAGAGGCATGGTATAAAATAGTTAAATAGCTTGAGGCAGATCATTGTTTATAAATTAACCGTATATCAAAACAGTTACTTCTTAGTTATTGCACATCTACAGAATAAACCAAAAGATACATTTGAAACCTTACACAGTTAACAACATGGAGCGCCTCCAGCAGATACACGTAAGGTACAGGGAAGTATTTTGTCTTAACTGTTCATCAACATATTGTTTCAATTCCGTATACAGGCAGGTACCATGGTCCTTACAAGGACAAATAGGCTTCTGTTAGTTGTCCACTGAGGTGAAACTCACTGCAGAGTTTGACTCCTCCTCTTAGCCAAGTTATAGCATTTGTTTCTGTCAGTCACACTAGCACACTAGAAGTTAAATACCAAGTGAATGTGAAAGCTGCGAGCTTGAGTTTAATTTAGTCTTTCCTGTGTCGTAGATTTAAGTATTTAATATTGAATTTAGCTCAGATCGACAATTGCCAGTTTCACCCTGAAATAAAATGTAGCTGCCCTGTGGTAGGTAGAAAAAGCTGTATGTTGTTATTAGCGGGTAAACATTAGAGTCTGCCACATAACAAAACCTACAGGGTTCTTCCAGAAGATGAAGCTTATGAATAATTATGTATAATAAAATAATAATGAGGCTGCGCATTATCTGACAGGAGCGAGCTGATTTTAGAGTTTGTAGCTACTGACAGGAAACCTCTAGTAAAACCCTCAGAAGATCCTTTTTATGAGTATAACTGAATCTGTTGTGAATTGAATTTACCAAGCGAGACACCTCGTGTGCTGTGCATATTTCCTTAACAAGGTTTAAAACAGGAGACTGTGTCTCTGCATAAACAAGAATGAGTGATTTCATTAAACTTCGCGGCGTTTGTGTCATAATGAAACTGGGCTAGCCTGGTGTAAATGCTAATTGCATCTTTTGATGGAATGCGGCTTCTCTCTGCTTTCGATGCCTTTGTCTCTCTGAGCAGGAGGGGAATAGGTGTGTTATCATGAGTCACAGCAGCACAACACCATTCTCTCTGGCTCCCTGTACACCGACAGCCTCAATTCAGCCCAGATGTGTTTGCTTTGTTTGTGTACCTCTGTCATTAAGAGGCTGCCCTTACGTAAGTTCAAAAGCAATCATTTAGCCAGGCAATGAATGTGATGCCCTTTAAGTAGTCTGTAATTTGTTTATGAGGGAAATGCCTTGAGCTTTCATTGAACATTTGCTCTCCCACTGAGACATATGAATGGAAAGTATAATGTTAGAAATTTACCCTTAGTGCTTTATAGTTTTCTGGTTCATCCAATCTCACAGTACAAGGCATAGTTATGTAAAATCGCATACATCTTGCAATTAAATGTCGGCATAGCTCTCAAATGTTAAGATGTACACATTTCTGGGAGCAAGAAGTTTTTACGCAAAATTGATGTTATATTCACAGTTGCAGTGTGCACCGCAGCATCTCCTGTGTGGGTGAGAAAAGGAAGTCACACTTATCAGAGAGGTGGTGTGTGAATCATTCCATTCCTCACACATAGGAATACCAGGTGGAGAAATAGAGAGCAGCAAAAATACCACAAGATGCACTTAAATAAAGCCACATTTACCACTACTGCTGACTGGCTGCAGTTGGCGAAAAATCTGTCCAATTTTAGGGATTAGGCTCTATGTTTTCCCCTTCTAGAGGACCTGGACACTTAAGGAATCCTGAGAAGCTACTAAATGCCAGTCACACAATCTGAAATGGCTAACTAAAATACACAGATATAATGGCTGTTGAATATCATACATTGAACTGCCAGCCCATCAAGGAATAGCACGTGTTTGCCCAGCAGTAACCCAGTGTCAATCAAGTTAAATTTGCCATGGCTAATGGGTGGTCTTCTTCTCTGGATTGTCGCTCAAAATACAAGTTGCAGTTCTGTACTGAGAAAATCTAAGTGCTATTGTGAAGGTCCTAGAAGAGTGGCTTTGTTCTCTCCAAAGCAAATCTGCCTTCCTATATATATCTATATATACAATATATATATGTATTAAGACTCACTTTTATGTGTTCAGTATTGATTAGTTGTGTACTGCTATGTTCTACCAGTGTACTGACTTTATTCTTGTATAATCTGATGTTGTTGATCATTTTGCATTTCGTCTGCTGCTGTGCTACTGTTAGTTCTTTCAACATTCAAGTCTTGACATAAATGTTTATTTTTTAAGCAGGCGGGGTTTAGTTTTTTATTGAAATAAGATGTATTTTACATTTTACACTGCTGACAAATATGGTTAAACAAAAAAAAAACAAAACATACTGAGCATGTATTAGAAACTACACAGGAAGAGTGCCGGTTTGAAATCATCAAACATGATACATCCTAATGGGCAGTGAGTATGTAGCCGCCAGTTATTTTCAATCAGTATTTGACTTTTCCCTGAAAGCCATAAAGAATTCAAGGAGAAAAAACAGCGATTTATCAGATGGTGGCTACGTCAGGGGATGTAGGGACTTGTAGGTAGGTAGGTTAGTTCTCCAACAGATAATTTAAGACAATTAAAGCAACAACTTTTCTGTCTAAGGTCAAAGAATATTTTTTATAAAAGCAACGGATGTAGGAAAATCAAGAGATCTCTTCACACAATGGGATTTGAAGACGGGATAAATAAATCTTCTCAGGACTATGTCAGTTTTATCTTCTGATGTAATACGATGTGAAAATTCCATTTTAAAGGTTTTCACATTTGCAGCATCATTAAGACAAAATCTTTGGTTTGAGATTTGTGCAGCTCACATGCCATTTGCTATTTCCTATAATTGCACATTAACGGTTCCCTAAATGATTATTTCTCACAGATAAGGAAAGTAAGTGGTCTCATTGCCCGACACACACATCTATCTCCATTCATCTGACTATGTAGTAGCAATTTCACCTTGAGGTGGTGGGGTTAAAAGCTCACTGATTTAACAGTGTGCTACTAAGTGTCCACAGCACAAGAATTGAGCTTTTAAGCATTAAAAGCACTGAGTTTATTGACCACTACTTCAAAGATAAGCTGGTTGGTCACTGCCATTAAACCTGAAAGGTCTCACAGCTTAAGTGGAATGGCTTTGCATGGTATGCTTAAGAGCTTCTCTGACTGCAGGATAGGTGCAACCTAGTAGGCATTAAAGATTAAGAATCCTGATCATTTGACTTAATAAACAATGAAGATTTACATTTTGTGCCGCCTCCATTTTACTGCTGTCTCCTACTGTTTCCAAAAATTATCTTTAACTCTGAACATGTAGTTATTTGCTTGTAAAT
>NC_060157.1:19454160-19552800 GCF_021292245.1 Micropterus dolomieu | reverse complement strand
CCAACAGATAATTTAAGACAATTAAAGCAACAACTTTTCTGTCTAAGGTCAAAGAATATTTTTTATAAAAGCAACGGATGTAGGAAAATCAAGAGATCTCTTCACACAATGGGATTTGAAGACGGGATAAATAAATCTTCTCAGGACTATGTCAGTTTTATCTTCTGATGTAATACGATGTGAAAATTCCATTTTAAAGGTTTTCACATTTGCAGCATCATTAAGACAAAATCTTTGGTTTGAGATTTGTGCAGCTCACATGCCATTTGCTATTTCCTATAATTGCACATTAACGGTTCCCTAAATGATTATTTCTCACAGATAAGGAAAGTAAGTGGTCTCATTGCCCGACACACACATCTATCTCCATTCATCTGACTATGTAGTAGCAATTTCACCTTGAGGTGGTGGGGTTAAAAGCTCACTGATTTAACAGTGTGCTACTAAGTGTCCACAGCACAAGAATTGAGCTTTTAAGCATTAAAAGCACTGAGTTTATTGACCACTACTTCAAAGATAAGCTGGTTGGTCACTGCCATTAAACCTGAAAGGTCTCACAGCTTAAGTGGAATGGCTTTGCATGGTATGCTTAAGAGCTTCTCTGACTGCAGGATAGGTGCAACCTAGTAGGCATTAAAGATTAAGAATCCTGATCATTTGACTTAATAAACAATGAAGATTTACATTTTGTGCCGCCTCCATTTTACTGCTGTCTCCTACTGTTTCCAAAAATTATCTTTAACTCTGAACATGTAGTTATTTGCTTGTAAATCTGTGGCTGGTACCTCATGGACCCATTGATTCATCATGCCGCTTATTTCTGAGGAGCAACATTGATGGTTTAACTCCATCTAGTGGTGAAAGTAGGTAGTCCTTCCATCCATCCATCCATCCATCATCAACCGCTTATCCTGTGTACAGGGGCGCGGGGGGCTGGAACCAATCCCAGCTTACATTGGGCGAAAGGCAGGGTACACCCTGGACAGGTCGCCAGTCCATCGCAGGGCCACACATAGACAGACAACCACTCACACTCACATTCATGCCTAAGGACAATTTCGGGGACACCAATTAACCTAGTCTGCATGTCTTTGGATGGTGGGAGGAATGAAAGTAGGTAGTGTACTACTGTAAACAATATAAACATTGACATTTACTGTCCACTTCTTTTATAAACTATAATAGAAATAATAACAATAGAGGAGTTGACAAATTTTAACTGCTTTCTATGACTAGAAACATAACAGCATAATAAAATGTGGAAGAAAGAGCAACATTTCTCCAAGGGGAATAAGACATTTGTATACAACGCCTGAGAGAACCCCTCATGTTATTGCCAAAGACTTGTAGGAGGACCTGATAAAGGCAGGAACAACAGTCTCAGTACAGACTATGAGAACAAATCAAAATAAGCAAGGGCACCGCACTTCATTCTTGATCAAAAAGCACAAGAGAAGTCGACTTGAACATTCAAGAAAAATGATGGATAGGTCTGTAGATTTCTGGGAGTCTGTTTTGTGGAGTAATGAGACCAAACTGCGACTGTTTGGATCCATGGATCAACAGGATGTCTGGTGTAAGAAGGGCAAGGCATGTGACAAGAAGGACGCCGTCCTAACAGTCAAGCATGGAGGTGGGTCTGTCCTGTTGTGGGGGTGTTTTGCTGGTAAACTTAATGTGACTGGCTTACATAGATTCTTTGGAACTCCAGGCCTTTTGGAAGAAGAATGTGATGCCCTCAGTGGGTTAATTGAAGATTGGTAATTATTGGGCTTTTCAGCAAGAAAATGATCCCAAGCATACGGCCAAGTAAACCAAAGCATGGTTCAAGAGTGGCCGTCTCAGTCCCTGGATTTGAATCTGATTTAAAAAATAATTTTTCCTGTAGGCCTTGTACTATTAGTATGCTCAACATTGTGTTCTCAAAAAGCACTCAAATATGTATTCTTACACTTTCTTTGAGTGTTTACCAAGGCCATAGTTCAAAAGTTTTCATTAAATTTTATTCACATCACTTGACTGTGTTGCAGGTTAAGGGGATTTAATAATTTGGATTGCAACTGTGTACTATATATACAGTGTGTATGTATATATACATGGCCACACAAATGAGGTTAATTGTAGCACAAAAAGAAGGGGCAACGTTGAGGACCACAGAGGTGTCGCAGTGTCAGTCAGCCAATCAAACTTACTGCAGCAGATGAAAGACACAGCATGCTTACTTCCCTTTACGATTGGGAGATGTTCCGCAGTGCCATCAGCTCAGAGCTGCTTAAAACAGTTAGACCCCGGTACACCCATCCACTGTCTGGAGAAGTCCGGTAAGAAGTGGCCCTTCATGGAAAACTTGCGTCCAAAAAGCCAAACCTCTGACGTGGAAACAAGGCCAAGCGATTAACTCAGCACCAGTTGGGGATTTGATCAGAATTAATGGTCTCCTCAGTGCTGAGAAGGAAGATACTTACTCATCATGCAGTACAATCAGGGAGGCATCTGATTGCCCCCAAATTTATTCTGCAACATGACGACCCCACATACAGCGAAGGTCAGCGTAAAGAACAATGAGTCCTGAAAGTGATGGTATGGCCCCCACAGTGCCCTCATCTCAACATCGAGTCTGTCTGGGAGAGAGAAGCAACAGAGGCTAAATCCACAGCAAAACAGAAGGTAGTTTTCCAAGGGGCCAACCTACCCGCCAAGTTCCTTCAAAGACTATGTATTAAGTGTACCTAGAAAAATTGATGCTGTTTTTGAAAGCAAAGGGTGGTCAACACCAAATACTGATCTTATCTGCTGCTGTTCATTCACTTTGCATTTTGTTAATTGATAAATATAATCTATTGACATGTCTATTTTTGAAAACAGTCTTACTTTAAAGCATTTTTCCACACCTGCCTAAAACTGAACTGATAGTGTTTACCTGGTTAAACAGGAACAAAACAATGCTTTCTGGCCAACCACTTGACAGCTTGCTTCCAAAGAGCAGATAGCACCATCTGGTGTTAGAAAATCAAAAATGATCAAAGTGGCAATTACAGAAAAACTTTCAAATACGCCTGTCAGTTTTCATAGTTTTAGTACATGAATGAGAAACTGCAGATTTACAATCTTTAATGCTCCATTAGTACAGAGCCACAGTAAAATAACAGACATAGGATTCAAGAACATTTTATTGTGTTTCCATGAAATGACATTTCATTTTAGCAGCATGATGGGTAGATTGAGGTATTTTTATATTCTTACACAGGTAATAAACTGAGACATTTAGTCTCATAGAAAAATAGACATTTTGCTAAATACACACATACAGTAATATGCAGACAAATATTTATTCCTGATGTCTGTGCATAAAAATGAGGACACACACACACACACACACACACACACACACACACACACACGACTCTTCTCCAAGCGGTCTTTTTAAGGCTGGCCTCTTCATTGGCTGTGAAGATGAGAGGGAAACAACAACTGTCACACACAAATGCATTCATTATTGTTCACACACACTCGAGCTCAGATAAAGTACATGTTCAGTGCCATTCATTTTTAGGCCTAAAGGGAAAGATCCACATCAACAAAAAAAAAAAATGGTATGGAACCTACTGCATAGCCAGCAAGTCTACTCACACTTTAGGAGTCAGACCTTTTCTCCAGACCCCAAGCCAGCACATCCCCGATATTCTCTCCCTTCCAGGCAAGGAGGCCCGAACGGGAAGGGGAAGACAAGCGTTGACACTTGGAAGTTCTGGATAGTGAGGAGCTCAGGGCCTGTGACTCATTGCTGCTTTTACGCTTTTGGGCAATAGTCCTGTGGTCATAGCCCACCAACTTCTGCTGAATCCCTGGGGGCCTCCCTCTGCTGCGGTGGGGGCGGTGGAGAGGAGGACATGGCTTCTTTCCGTGTGAAAAGGTACCATTTACTGGTCCTTGAGAGGTGGGTAAGTGCGGCTGTTCCTTCTCATGGAGGGGGGGTTCCCTGATGTATTTGGAAGATTTCTCCTCACTGATCTGTGAAAGCTTGGCAGCTCTCGGTGCTGCGCTTGCATCTTGCATAAGCTCCACCTCCCTCAGCTGAGCCTTGCTGGGTCGGCCAACAGGGTTGCGCCGTCGGCCAGGCCCAAGGCTCCCAGAGGTGGTGGAAGAAGGCGGTTTGGTACTGTGAGAATTGTGCTGACTGCTTTTGGTTCCCTGTTGTGAGGTAGACTCAGTGCTGAGGGAGCCAGTGGATTTGGAAGGTCTGGCCCCAGTCCTGACAGGTGACCCTACAGTTGGAGGCGTGACATGACGTGACCTGAGACCTGATGATTGGGGCATTTTCCTGTAAGTTAAAAGGACAAACATGAAGCTGATTAGAGTTTCTGTATTTCATGGAAATGAAAGCAATCCTGAAAGCAAGCTGATCCTCCCAAATGTTAGCTAAGATCCCTGCACAACTACCTGCTTAAGTCCTGAACTCTCCATTAAACACTTGAAGTAGGCAAGTACACTAAAGTCTGTTGATATAATGAAAACCAAGTCACTTGTCAATAAAATGAATCCCACCATCCTCTTCAAATGTTTTATTTCTGGGATCCTTAACCTATTTTCTTATCAGATGATTAAAAACAATTTAATTAGCAATGCACTATACATTTTGTTTAAAAAAGGTATTTATCACTTAACTTAATTTATTCCTGCAGGAAAGAAACCAGATTGAGCTGAAGAGCGGATACTGGATTCTGAGTCGCCAACTGACTCTTTTCTTCACCTTGCCGTGCTCAAAAAGGTGACAAGTATAGAGTAGTGGTACTCACTTCCACAAATGTGTGCCGACATGGCGCTCCAACATGGCACTGAGGGCAAACCGCAGGTGGTGCCAACGTCGGTCGAAGGTGAAGATGCTGCAACCCAATGTGCGGCATCCAAAAGTGCATAGCTACAGAACAGAAACCGTTTTATAAATATAGACACGTTCATGTGTCCTTTGGGGAGGTGCTCATTTCCACTGCTGACAACAATGATTTTAAAAACAATTCATAGTGAAATGCATTGACCCCCACCCCCTTTTTGAAATTTCAACTGAGAAAAATAAACTGAATTGTGCTTTCACTCTCTAAATCTATCCAACTGCTTAAAAATAAATATTTTCCTCTTAAAACAATCATACAAAACTATTTTTGAACATGTCTGAAGGCCTATGATAGATATCCCAATCTACTGTCCGCTACTGTGCTTCTGTATGTTTCTGCACTCACCCCGAGAGGTTTGGGGTGCCAGGGTGTCGCAGGCAGATCTGAGGCTCCCTCCTGCTCACCGTCTTCACTCTCATCACTTGACAGCAGGCTCTGGTTGAAGGGATACGGAGGCTGTACCTCCGCTTCCACAGAGCTGTCGCCTTCCTCCTCTGGAAAGATGTCTGAAGGATCCTTAGACCTGCTTTGAAGGCAAAAGACGGTACTATCTGAATGATAATCTCCAACATTACCATTCAGAACATCCATCCATCCATCTTCATCCGCCTATCCGTGGTCGGGTCGCAGGCATTCAGAACATGTATTTTTCTAATTAAACGTTATGTCTAATCAACACAATCATCGTTTGTTTTGTATGCTTGTAACTTTCACTATCAGCTGTGTCAACTCATTATGGTGCAAAATGAAAAACTCTAATGAAAACGGGTGTAAGTACAGTTTGGTTGCAATCTAGCTGTGACCTAAACGTAACCAGATGTACATTTGGAGATCTGCAGTTCTGCAATATGCCCTCACTCTGCATCGCTGCGTGACACTGTAATTGTAATTATGAATTTGTAATATGCAATTATGTTATTTAGCTTTCATTTCATTGTGGCCGTGTTTATCTAAGCTCACCATTCAGAGATTTACAATATCATCTCCATCAACAATTTGTAAGGGTCATGAGGTATTTTTGTGAATCAAATTTAATTTGTTGTTAATTTGTCATACCTGAGAATGTGACAGCTGCTGTTTAAGTTGTATTTACTGCCCCGAGTTGTTATTTTCTCTTCAAACGCTTCCAAATGTTGCTCTATGTCTTTTGACTTGACGAGAAGCTGCTCCACATGTCGACCTGCACAAGCAGCTCTCTGCTCCACTGCCAACTGATCAAATGTCTTAGTCCGTCCCATTGTTTTCTGCTGCTGGTGGATGGAATCAGTCTGTGTAGAAAGACATGGGAGAAAAGAAGAGGCATTACATCACATCTCCTGAAAAAAAAGAGAAACTCTTTCATTTTTCTGAATAACAAATGTAACCTCAAAAGACAAAGACAAAAGAAGAATACATCTGTTAATATAGAACAAGATAGAAGATATTGGTAACAGTACTGAATAAAAAAGGTCATGACAAGGCACTGAGAGTTTACATTGCATGTAAGCTCCCGGCTGCACAGCTTCGTCCTTTCCGGATCCAGAACTCTGCAGTGTTTGTTCAGGTCACATTCTTTCTCTATGGGAAAGAAAGCAAACACAGTAGTCAGTGAGAAACAGCAGGACACAGACTGATGACAAAGACTATATGATAAATTTTTCAAAACAAAATAATAATAGACAACATTTCTCCATACAATCTAACTAAGCAAATACTGCAACTTACAAAATATCATTCCCAGGCTAATACACTATAAACAGCAGACTTACTGCTGATGTTTTTGTACATCCGACTGTAGGTTCTCGTTCCCCGCGGAGGACTGCGAGAGTCAATGGACTGCCCAGCTGTGGGCTTCTGCACAGAGGGTCTCTCTGACAGAGAAGTGTAGGAAGAAGAGTGGCCAGGGGGCAGGGGTCCTACGTGCCACGGAAGAACCCTGGGGCGAGGCGTGGGGGAGGAGTGGTGTGGAAGGGGAGGGTTTTCCTGAGGGAACTTCTCCACTGATGTAAAACTGCAGAGGTAGTTAGAGATGTAGTCTTCAGTATTAATTTAAAAGAGTCATGCAAGTCAGGCTTGCAAATTAGAAACAGAATTCAGGTTTGTACAAGTCCCAAATGACATGAAAATTAAGACAGTTTCTAACTGGGTTCACATTTCTCAGCATTTCATTTTGTTTGCTAAATGTAAGTCTTTGTGGATGTGGGTTCCTTGAAGCTCTGCCAATTTGGTCAGTGACGTATCACTTAAATAAATAAACAAAGAGAGTTATTGTATTCAATGTCGACTCTAATCCTAAACACATTTGGTTCTTTTTTAACCTCCATCATACACACTAACAATTGTTGTACCCACATCTGTCTTCCTACTGCTCTAGTTGCAGTTTCAAAAAAGCACACTTTTCCTGTGTTGTTACGAGGTACCTCAATGCCTCCTTCTTGGTCTTGGTAAGCTTGTGCTGGTGGACAGGTATTGCTGCTGAGGAGGGGGCACTGGCTTCATGACAGCTGTCATCCTTCTGTCTCGGTCTTGAGGAGGACAGATTTACGGGAGGGCGGCCAGGACGAGGTTGCTGCTGTGGAGCCAATGTTGATGACTGGCCACACATCTTAATGAGAGGACCATGCCGCCTCTCACAGTGCTTCTCAAAGGCTTGAGGTTTCACCACCTGGCCACAGTGGCTGCACACCACCAGAGAGATCTCATCATGTGCTGGGCAGTGACCATATATGTGCATGTCTGTAGAGGAGAATGCAAAACAGTAGAGAATAAAAGAGTTAAAGTGAAAGTCATTTCTTGATACATCAACTTGAGGTAACTTAATGGGTTCCCAAATGCACCCAGAGTTAGTGAGTTTTATGATGGTTTTCACCTTCTTTCCTGAGGGCCATGGTCTCAGAGCGGTTCCTCCCATACTTGCTGCTGTCTTCAACATTAGACCCAGCTGCATTAAAAGGCAAAAACGGTCAGCATGAAATATTGGGTTGAAGCATTTCTGTAACCCTATCCAAGAAGCAGGTTCACTGAGATATCTGGATATCTAAGCTGTGTTATGTAAAATCCGGTGTCATATAAACCACTGTAACAGATTTGCGGATGTTTCGCCGGGTTTTACTTAGTAATCCAGATAAAACTTCATTCTTGAAACTTCTCCAATCATACACCCACTGCCAGCAACCCCATTGTTATCTGGTCCAGTCGCAGCTCTGTTGGCTGGTAAATTTTGCTGTTAGCAAACTAACGTTAGATAAATCCTTCTTAAGTAGTGTTGTTGTGTTTGATGTGACAGTAACTTAGCATAACAGGCTAACGCTAACGGTTCCTTTATCTGTCCACAGGTACGCCGTTCGCGTTGTATTTACACCGATGTTTGATCACTATATTCGTTAGAGACAAACATTTAAATGTGTTTTTTGTTTGTTGCCAGTTACCATTCTTAGCAAACTCACCCTGCACTAGGACCCAGAGGGTCTTTTGTTTGGGTTGCCCTTTATGCCGCTCTATGTGTATGTAACAAAAAATAAATCACAGGACATTGTCACTGTAACATGATGAAAACCAGGTCTGGGGGAGGGAATGTGACTCACCGTCAGATGGTAAAATATTCACCCTATCTATCCAACAACTCCAGTTTAATCCGACAAAATCGTCGAGATTAGGATTTCGCCGATGTAAAGCGGCCATTGCTGCTCTTGCGCGTTCACGAGGTGATACCGTCAGTTCATGCGCCTCACATCCGCGTCACAAAGCTCGCGGCCGTGGCAAAACGTGTGGCCGTGTACAAATAGCGCCATATTAACGACCGAGGAAGTAGTTGTTAGAAAGGTTTATCTCAGTGTAACTGTATTTTACATATACACGTGATAATGTTATACACATAGGCTATATACTTACACACTTACTGTAGCCTGTAACGTTATACACACACACATACAGTATCCTGCTGTGCAAGAGTTTTAGGCAGGTGTGGGGAAAATACTGTATAAGAAAGTTAATAGCCTATATTAATTATATTATATTTATCAATTTACAAAATGCAAAGTGAGTGAACAGAAGAAAAATCTAAATCAAATCAGTATTTGCGACCAACCTTACCTACACACAGTCAGGGATTTTGTAGGCATATCCTCAGGTGTATGATTAAACAGTTATACCAAACAGGTGCTAATGGTCACCAATTCAATATGTAGGTTGAAACACAATTATTTACTGAAACAACTTGACAGCTTACTGTTAAAAATCATACACCAGCAAGTTTGAGCACAGCAAACGTGCAACGCTGATGACAGTAGTGGTCGGCCAAAGAAACTTACTGCAGCAGATGAAGGACACATCATGCTTATTTCCCTTTGTGATTGGGAGACGTTCAGCAGTGCCATCAGCTCAGAGCTGCTGAAAACAGTTTCCCTGGTACACCCATCTACTGTCTGGAGAAGTCTGGTCAGAAGTGGCCTTCATGGAAACAAGGCCAAGCGACTCAACTATGCATGAAAATACAGGAACTGGGGTGCAGAAAACTGGCAGCAGGTGCTCTGGACTGATAAGTCAAAATTTTAAATATTTGGCTGCAGCAGACGGCACTTTGTTTGTCGAAGGGCTGGAGAGCGGTACAAAAATGAGTGTCTGCAGGCAACAGTGAAGCATGGTGTAGGTTCCTTGCAAGTTGGGGATTTGGTCAGAATTTATGGTCTCCTCAATGCTGAGAAGTGAAGGCAGATATTTATTCATCATGCAATCAAGGAGGCATCTGATTGGCCCTAAATTTATTCTGCAGCAAGACAACAACCCCAAACATAGAGCATTGAGAACTGTCTTCAGCATGAAGAAGAACAAAGAGTCCAGAGAGCAATAGTATAGTCCACTAAAAGCCCTGATCTCATCATGACTCTGTCTGGGAATACATGAAGAGAGCAAAGCAACTGAGGCTGCTTAAATCCACAGAAGAATTGACTATGGGATGTTCTCCAAGATGTTTGGGCCAACTTTCCTTGGCGGGTTCCCTCAAACACTATGTGCAAGTGTACCTAGAAGAAAATGCTGTTTTAAAGGCAAAGGATGGTCAGCACCAAATATAGTCAATTTTGAATTTTCTTCTGTTCACTCGCTCTGCATTTTGTTAACTGATGAATATTATCTATTATGTCTATTTTGGAGCTTTCTTACCTTACAGCAGTTTTCCCTCACCTGCTTATAACTATTGCACATTCTGTGTGTGTGTATAGTCATTATACATTTTTCACAGTTAAGATCCCTAGCACATATTACTAACAGACTATCTATAATATTAAACTCTGTTTAATTACTACCCAAATAAATCCAGACACTATAACTGACAGTGCATGTGACTCTTAAGGTGGCAGGGGCTGTTGCATCTTTCCTTGTACATGCCACAGATTAAATTTTAACTGCAGCTTCCTTGCAGGATTTTTAGGAAATATTTGCTTTACAGCAGCCACTACCACAAAATAAATCTCTGATTAAAAATGTAAAAATGTCAAGTATTTTTCTGCTCAGATACAGGTTTGTGTCAGCAGCAGATGATGTCTGGTAGAAGCAGCATGAATGCCACCTAGTGAGTGTCACACTGAAGAACAAATTAATAGTTCAGACATCAGCTCTTCAAACCAAGTGAATCAGGAAGTGTGGCATGACTGATTACGGTCTACTTTTTGAATCTTTTTCTTGGTGATTAAAAAATGCACAGTATGTGTGCCACCTCCAGTGAAACGATCAGGCATCAAAATCAGACGCATAACAACATATCCAGCTCTTCCTTTTAATGACGAATGGCATTTCATGTTCACAAAGCATCTTCCTGCACTGTAATAGGAACACCAGTCTCATCTATGTGACACTTTATTACAGTGGTGGATCAAGAAAGGGTCAATCAAAGTAGGAAATCATAATATTGGCAGTAATAGAGAAACACATCTTGCCTTTCCTTGTAATAAAGAGGAGGTAGAAGCCAGGCAAAGCAAGAAAATATAAAAAAAAAGGTTAGATATCAGCAGCCAACAACTAGCTACAGCTATACAGTTGAAAGTACAGGAGTTTTCTGGGGTAATTCCTTCGTTTAGATATTTGTTCAAAAAACAAACACGTCCTTTTCAGGAAACAGATCACAAATTCTACCTAATAAAAGTGTAATAATTTTAAATGTAAAATTCATAAAAGAGCAAACATGCTCTAAATGGATAAATCAACTACATTCAACATTATATTCAGGTGCTAGGCTAAAACAGCAAATCTAGCCTTACATAGTTGAGGTGATGAGGTGCAATGTAACACAAAAAAAGATCATTAATAATCTCATATTGGCAACGGAATTATTTTTCCAATGAACTATTTAACATGAATTCATTGGAACTTCACTTTTTATGCCTATTGCTGTTTTATGATTGCACTGACTTGTGTTAATAATTAAGGCACAATATTTACTATTTATTAGGTATTTTGTAATTCATACACTCAATAGCCCTGAGTATTTTTGTTTGTTTGTTTGTAAATGTTGATGGCAGAATGATGTGCGGTACAGATGGCAGTTAACAGGTTGACAAAATTAAGTGTCATTTTGATTTATCATCAACAAGGCTGTACAGTCCACATCCGCAGTTGCATTTCAGATAAGGGGCAGTTAGATACTTGTGCATGAATATGTAAAAACATGCAAACTGAGCATCTATGAGAATAACATTTTTGACTGCTGCAATTTCCCATATTGATTTTGACTGTGAAAATATCACGTTTTAGTTCCTTTCTGAAATGTATTTGAGATAATACAGCCCTAAATATAAAACTAATACAGAGCAAAAAAGAAGCAGTCAGTTTTAGAGATGTATACCTTGCATTCGACAGGATTCATCTTTGAATGATTAGTACCGAAACGACTCACTCAGTAACACTACATGTTAGACAATTGTGAAATGAGGAAGCTGGGTGGTTATGAAGGCCTAACTCCCCCTTCCACATCTGCAGGCTGGTTGGCTGATTTGTGGAAATGTGTTTCCTTATAAATGAACCAGCAGTTGCCACCCCACAGGATGAGGTTAAGAAATCCAAAGATCTGCCAAAGAATAAGACATAAGTCAAATATCCCAGGCTGTGGTTGTACACACAAGTTTAAGCATGTTTGAAAAAGAATAATTTGCATACAACTCACCACAGAGGCGTTTAGTCGGCCCATGTGAGGGACAGCACCTGGAGAACACTTGTTGTTGCTGCTGCTGCCAACCTTGCAAATATCAATATAATTAAGAATGGTTGAAGGACTGGTGGCCCACTTCACATCGGACAAGCCTTTAGCCCAAGCAGAAGATGATGCCAACCACAAGAAGGCAAAGGCCGCAGTCACCAGCAGGTCCTTAGAGAAGAATAATTATCAGTATAAAACATTTAAAGCGACCACAGAGGTAGCTTCACTCAAGGAGCGTTCTTGGACAGTCAGCATGTTCCTTAGTTGCTTGAAAAACCACACCCTTCCCACTGTTTCATTCACACTACTCTGTTAAATGCACTGTCTCTGACCTCCAGTTGGATTCCAAGATGAGGTGGAAATCCAGCAGCTGATGTCAGATGCAAAATTTTACACACAAAGTATTATATTATAAATATTGCTTGCCCTTGCACAGATAAAACTACATGGATACATTCAACACTATTTAAGTATTTAACACCGTGTCATTTCAGCTCGCTCTATTTTTAAGCAATGTATAGACTGAGAGGAAGCCCTGGCTAAGCACAATCATTTCACCAAAACAACAAAAAATATGCAGAATCTGGACAACTTACAACAACGGGGCCACGACTAGATTCTCTATATATGTGATTGTAGCCCAAGTAGAGGACCAGTGTGGCAGTGCTGTAGAGAAAGGCAAACACTCCAATACAGACGTAAAACTGTGCAGAGGATCTGTGGTCTCCAGTCAGATAGTAAACGGTGGTGGTAGTTTGATTGATTAAGCAAGTTGGGACATTATACGGATGCTCCATCAACCTGTGTAAACACAGATAGCATATTTTGTTATTATGACAACCCTAAAAGTAAACACACTCGTTCCACACTGTAAAAGGGTGTGAGACTGTTTGCGTTGGCTCACACACACACACACACACACACACACGCACACGCACACGCACACACCTGAATGGGTAGTTAAAGTCTGCCGTTACTTCTTGAATGGCACTCCCATGGCACTGGATGTTGATGCTGGTTGTACCGCTGTAACCTCCAGTCGTCGCAAAGGCAAATATGGAGAACACCTGCAGCCACAGGTGGTAGATAAAGCGAGACACGTTGGCATATGAGGATGTACAGGACAGGGTGCTGATCAAGTAGTAGTACACACACACGTTATGCAATACACTTTCGACAGGAAATCCTCATCTTAATCACAGGGGCCCATCACTGTGAATGGTGTCACAGCAGAACCATGTCCTTAAATTTAAAAGCATACAGTAGTAGTTAAAGGAGTAGCCATATACTGAAAATACAATGTTTTATCCATAACAATACCTAAATAGTAAAAGTAAAAACATGAATATTTGCTTAGGAATGTTCACAATAAACTTTCGAACAAAATGATTGATAGCATGTCTTCTAACCCAACAGGACCTTCAAGACCTTCAAACTACAATCAATAAGGGAATTTCTGCTACGATTTTGGAAAGAGTTCACTTCTCCTCTATGTGGGCTGGACACTCTCTGATCCGATTTAAAGTTGTACACTGGGCGCACCTCTCCAAATCTAAACTAGCTAAGATAGCCCCGCAAATGAACCCCATATGTGACAGATGTAAATCTGCAGATGCAAGAAGATGTTCTGGCTCTGTGGAGGGTGCTGGAAGGCTATTTTCAAAGCTCTCCCAATAGTATTAGCAATTATGAGTGTACTTAGTGCCTAAAACATGATATTTCGTTGTGTACACTTTGATGTAGGCCTACATGTATACAATGTTGTGAACTGTTCATTGTGGGTGGGAATGTATAGGCCTAAACTGTGAAATTC
This sequence comes from Micropterus dolomieu, assembly GCF_021292245.1. Taxonomy (NCBI): domain Eukaryota; kingdom Metazoa; phylum Chordata; class Actinopteri; order Centrarchiformes; family Centrarchidae; genus Micropterus; species Micropterus dolomieu. The sequence goes on along the minus strand of NC_060157.1, from coordinate 19,538,927 downwards.
AATAAAGTATAAGTAATTGCAAAAGATAATTATAATGGCAATAATAATAATAATAATAATAAAAATAATGTTATCAAGCAGAATATCAACCATAACGGTTATTAAACAAATACAGTGTTTCACACTATTAGATACATAATTAACTGCAGGTGCTAAACTGAACATGCTAACACGGATTAGCTTGGAGTTTGAGCACATATAACTAGCGATTTATAGGCTGACATTTTGATGTGCTAATCTGATAGACATAGACGGATAAACGCTCCCTGAGCTACCGTGCATACCATTTTTGAAACAGCTTAGAGGAGTTGCAGCTTCTTCAGGCGCGGAGTGGGTCACACGACAAACAGCGTAATCAATTTGCAAGATATTTTTTGAAACCAGGGATGAACAGTTCATGTAGAAGACACTCCGCCATTGGCCATATGGTAACTTACCACAGAAAATAAATTGAAAAGACGTAAAGTTACCCATTCTAGCACACGGATGAATGCCAAAGGCTCTTTCAGAGGTCCTAAGTCAAGACTGAATCCCGAAGTCAGCACTTTCTGATGAGAAATAAAGATACAATGTAAGGAAAAACTAAAGCCGTTATACTGCGGAGTAATTCACACGCGGATAGGTGTGTTTGCAAAAAAGTGTCCAATCATGATGCGCCATAAACTCTGATCACTCTTCCTGTCAGGGCCGTTACCTGGGCGACAGATCCCATCGTTTGTCCGGATAAAAAAAGGGCCGTTGGTATCGATTATGTGCCTCCTGTCCTTTGACTTTTGCAGCTGTCCTCGGGCTTGTCAAACTTTTCTCCAACTTCAGCGAATCGTAGTAGAGGACACGTGATCACTGACGTCGACAGGGGCGCTGCTGCACAGAGAGGTTCAAAGTGCTGAAATGTGGTATTTAAATGTGGTTATGAATTCATTGCTTGTATGTTTGAGTCTGTGTTTAAGTACTTATATTTCAGATTATGTAAGCTGTTCTAATAGTTTGATATTTGCAACAATGGAAGAAATGTCCAGAACATTTTGTGAACGCAGTAAATAGTTATATTAAGTATCAAAATTAAAAGTAGGTCTACTCATTTTGCAGAATGGGCCTTGTATAAAAGAATAAAGAAATACCATTGGATAGTTATTATTTCGCTTGATTATTACTAATGTATTGATATGTAAGCAGCATTTAATGTTGTAGATAGTCAAAGTGGAACTAATTTACTCATTTACTGTGCTTGTAGGCCTACAGTATTTAGCTTTTATAATTTTATACTGTATACACATTCTTATTTACGCATTGTCATGCACACTTGCACTAGCGTACTTGTACATAACCCTGTATATACTGTTGTAGTAATGTGACCTATATATAGACATCTCTTGCATATAACAGTTATATGTTTATGTTTGCTTATACTGTATTTGTTTAGCTTGATATCTTGTAGTATCTGTATGCATGTGTATTGAAAGCTACTGAGAACTGAGAGTGAAATTCCCATGTGTGTCAACATACTTGGCCAATAAAGATTGTGATTGTGATATATGTACATGGCAGTGCTCATTACAGTGTTCATCTTACATAATGGATATTTTAATTTTTAAATGCATAATTTGAGACTGAGTATTATACAAGGATAGTGAACATCAAGAGCCCCCAAAGCTCCAGATTTATTGCGTGTCAATTAGTTGCAAACAATTAGATGAATTGATTTTGATCAGAATTTGCATTTGGTTCTGCATTATTTTCTATTTTTGTCTTGTACATTGGTTATTTTAGTTTATATCGTCTTCACATAGTGTGCATGCCTAAATCAAGTTTTGCTCAATCAAATTACCATAAAATGACACATTGCAAACCTGGGGCCACTTTTTATACAAGACAAGTACTAGTTGGCTTCTGGGTCTCTGGGTGCATAATTAAAGCATATTGTCATGGAGGTGACAGGTGACACAATGCACAGAATTCAGGAGATGTGTAGGGGGTCTGTCGGGGCCCAACAACAACTTTGTATATTATACTTTTGTTAAATAATCAAGATCATAATGACAATGATGGGTGAAAAGAAACAAAATACATCAAGCTGCTTCGAAAAAGGTGAAGTGCAAACATTTCCTTCCAAATGGTAAAAGTCAAATGCTTGAATTATTCAGCTTATTATTCTGTTATGTCAAAAAGTCAAAAAGTAATTTTGTTTGTTATATGCACCGAATAACATTGCATCATCCAGAACAGAGAAAATCTTGTGACATGGGATGTGACAACTCCGCAGTAGGCATTAAAAAATATACCGGTAAGTTAAAATGTCAGGAAAAAATATGTATACATAACAATAAATAAATAATGTAGGGCTATCTTTAATTATATCTATTTTTACAAACTGTAACTCTACATATGTTAAAATCCACCTAAAATCAGAGTATCCCAAAAGTACTCTGGGTGGAAACAGTGAGTGCACAGTAATGGCAATTACTTTTCACTAGAGGTCGCCGTTTCAATAGAGACTACATGAGCATTATTAGTATTAAACTAGGAATTTTTAGTCCTTTTTTTTTTTTTTTTTTTTTTTTTTTACAAAACCAGGTATGTGTTTCCCATGAATCCCATCAGTGTCATATGATCTCATTCACACACCGGTTGTACTTAATTCCCTAAGTTTGTGTCAATGGAAATGCTCATTCTTGGGTTTGGTAAGCAGGGAAATGTAGGTACACTTAGTTCCATCCCTTGATTTGCCTACTTTCTCTCAACACACCATGCAGCCAAAAAGGAAAATCTGGGACCTTGTAGAAAGGCACAGTCCTCATCCTAACAGAGTACATCGAAGGAATAAGAGTGGCTTTGTTCTCCACCTTCTTGTTGACTGCCTACCATGGGGGAGGGGCTGCAACTCCATTGTACAGTCCCTTAGTGGAGGAATGCTGCTCTACAGATCTGATTGTTTGGCTTTTTGAATGAACCTGGGAATCAAGAAATGCGCAAGCAAGACATAATACACAAAAGATATTCCCAATGTTCCAAGGCACATTTGAGTGTAGCTAGATTATGGATTCAAGTTCAAAGTTTCAGGGTTTTGGGTTTTGAAACCATTGAAACTTGTTCAACAGCTCTCTATTTGTGACTGATGAGATGACACCTTTTGTCAACTTGTTGTCGCCACAGGCTTACAAACTCATCAGACAGGTTGTGTCACACCATGAGAATGAAATAGTCAGCATGACTATCATAACAGGTTCCTCAAATCTTCTACCAATAGAGTTTTAGGTGTTGCTCTGGTATAGGTAACAATGTCCGCCCAACTGTTGGTTTACAGATAATATGACCTGGCCCATACAAGGGAAACCTAAAACTGTATATTGTTATAAATGGATTACAGTGTGTGGTCTGTAGTTTGAATATGTTCAGTCAGGTCTATAGCAGCTATGTGTACAGGGATTTTTTTTTCTGCAACACATGACCAGTAGTCATGGGTTTGGTTTGACCCAGTGTCCCATCACATGCACAAATTTAATCAAGAAGGCAGCATGACTCAATGCAACCAACAAAATGGATAAATATAATTTAATACGGCAGCAGGTTATAAAAAAAACCCCACCCTAATCAATTTACAGGAGTTAAGATCATGTGATAGAACCGTTAATTTTCCGCTTGGGTCCTGTTCTTCTTGACTATGACGACCACAATCATTTGTTTCTGTGTTTTTCTCCATTGTTATTGTGTATTTTCATAAACAGAGCATTTCAAATACTCTCTGCACAGGATTTCCATTCATTGATGGCAAGACTGTTCCTCTGATGGAGAGATTACTCAGATTCAGTGGGATATAATCTCTTGTTTGAGCCTCCAAACATCACACCAGATCCAGATGTTCAATCCCTGACAAAGTAAACTGTAACAAGTGTGAAGAAATTACAGTTTCATTTAATACATGGCATGTGTTACGTTACACCAAGTTTTAATTTTTAATTTTTGCATGTAAGGAATGAATGTCATAGAATCAGACAACACAAAAGACTAGTGAAAGACACCTCTGAATTCAAAGAACATGCTTTTCGGGCATCTGTCGGTTTTCATGGGTGGACATGTGGTGTGTTTCCCAACGACTTTTTCATCCAAAATTACCTATAAACGAACTAATCATATGGTAGGTGGAAACATAAAAATAAGTTGAAAGGGAGGGGAAGACTTTTCATCTTGGAAAACAAATTGGGAACTTCACACAAATCACACACAAAAAAACTAACATATGGTAAAAACTTTGGTGTGCTTAAATATGGAGTGGAATGATAGTATTGCTCAACCTATCTAGACGTGCTTTGACATCTCATTATGCTGCTCTTCAGTTTGACACCGCCTTCCCAGGATTAAACCAATCAAAACAGCGGATAGGTGGACCAGAAGAGAAGGCCAACCAATCACAGTGGCTTGTCTCTGCATTGGGCATTACGGACCAGCAGACAGAATTTGCGTGATCGTTTTACAGTATATCTTGTTGGCTGAGGAGTTGCAGGGCGAGTAATGTGCGTTAAATACCCTGGTTAATTTGGAAGAAGTGTTTTGATAGGCGTATTTCCCCCCAGCTGATGTTCGGGGAAACAGCCGCAGCTTCGAGGTCGTTCCGTGTTTTCAAAGCACGAAATAGTCGCTGTCAGGACTACTGTTTTGTTGATGTCATCCGCGACAGAGCTGTAGCGACCTTCAGTTTCTAGACAAGACCGGGATAAACAAAGACTCGTTTTGGGGTGGTTCTTTTTTACGTCTTTATTTTGTTTTCTTTGCCGGTGAGACTAGCAGCATCGATGATGGGACTTCTGCTGCCCTGCGTCCTGCTGTTATCTGTTTTCACTTTCGCAGCCAGTTTAGATTTTCAGCAGGAATCCAAACCCCTCGGACAGTCGGATTTTGTGAGGCGTTCATACATTGAAGAGAAAGCTGCGAAAATAGCAAAGAGGTCTCTGCCTGCATGGCTGGCTGCATCACCGAATCACAAGATAAAACGAAGAAGCACCGAGCAGGACAACTCCTGCGGAGCTCTTCAAGGATATGACGCCAAGTTAGCAGAGAACACCCACAGTGTAAGTTACCAACTGCAGGTCCTGTTACTTGTAACACGTCTGACAATTAAATGAGCCTAGAGAAGGTGATACGCAGGTGCTAACCAGGTGCACGAATAGGCCTAATCAGCTATTCAGTGAACTCAGACACCTAGCTACTGATGGGCTGTTTTCCATTCAGCTGTAAGCCCTGACGCCCAGGGGAACAGATAGCAGCAATGCTAGATTTATTCTGTAGATTTATTTGTAGGCTACTTGTGCACAACAAAAGCATGGAACTAAAGCATTATACATCATCAAAATGTCTTGCAGAGTCAAGAGAGTCAGAGTTCTGGCCTTTCCTATACAAGCTCATACAGGCGCCTTCTTGCTTTTCTGTTGATTACCAGGATTGGACTGCTGTTTGTTTTCTTTATATATTTGGTGCAGTATAACCCACGGTGTTTTAGTGAACCAGCAACAACGCCTATTTTCCTACTGCTTCCTTTAAGATCTACGCAGGCTTCACTGAAGTACTACCAGACCAGTTTACCTCTGAAATGCTCCACTAATGGCTGTGACCTATATCTTATTCTTCTCAAGGCTGCAGCTGTGTTCTGTCTTTGAGGATCCCAGTTTTCTCTGCCACACTGAGATAGTAAATCTGCCTGAATGTTGACTGGGAAATTGGCTCAGGGGAATCCATGTGACCCGCTGTGTGGTAGTTATTTTGTAATTAAAAGCTTTGTTTGTGTTGTAGTGAAAGCAGTAAGCAAGCAGGGAGCCTGTTAGGATACAGAAAGACTACATAATTTACCTTTTTACTTGCACTCAAATCCTGGATAGCAGAGTAGGCTAAATTTGGTCTCAACAGATGTGCAATGGATTTCACAGTTTACCCAGGAAGAGAAAGCGCCCACATTAATCTAGCTCCTAAAATATGCAATTCTTATCTCAATGCAAACAGGAAGCTGACCTCAGCAGAGCCCTGTGCTGCTTATTTGCCTAGCTCCTCATTGCCATGTGATCAACTTTTGCATTGCAGTTTTGTATACTTGGCCCCGGTAATCTAAAGTCGACAGAATTCCTAGAGGCTCAGCCTTGTCATTCCCCTTGAGGTTACTGTTAAAGGTCCCACCGGCACTGGAGTCGTCAGTCAGTACTTTTATATATGGCAGCTGGACTGTGTGAAATTTGTGAGGGGGGGGGGTCATGGTTTGGTGCCATGGTATGGTGCCAGTGAAAGCAAAAGTACAGTCTGGAGGCAAAACCGGCTAATAGGTTTCAACTGCAGTTCATTATTGTGTGTTCAGGTCATCCCTTTTTGTCAGCCGGTTTCAAACAGCTGTTCCTCTAATAATTTAGTATCATTTGCACAGATATTTAAACATACTCCTCAAGTGGTGCTGTGATTTTTTAAAATACTTTTTGTGTTATATTTTACATATATGAACATGTTTTTGCTATTTTTCTCAGTACACCTTCAATGACCTGAGCGGGTCAGTGTCGCTGGCCTGGGTTGGAGATGGCACAGGGGTGAGTGTTAGACTATTCTCCATTTGCGCCTAACAGGCCTCACTTGCAGTGTTATTCCTCTGTGACATGAGTAGGACAAACTTGGCTGGCTTATTCAGTGAACATTCAGTCTGCCTGCAAAGAACCCTGTAGGTTACATAATGAGTTCCCTCACATTAGGGTCTCCTGTACATTATTAAATGTTCCATGCTCCACTTTCCTCAAGCTGAACCTTCTTTCTTGGCAGGTCATCCTGGCTTTGACAACTTTTCAGGTGCCCTTCTTCATGTTAAGGCTGGGGCAGTCTAAACTCTATCGAAGGTAAGTCTTGTGATCTCACCTGTTAGAAGAAGAATTATACGGTTTGAATTTGATTTGCATTTCATTTTTGCTGCGGCCATTTGTCTGCCAGTGAGAACTACGGGAAGTCATTCGAGGATGTGACCAACCTCATCAACAACACCTTCATCAGAACAGAGTTTGGCATCGCTATCGGCCCCGAGAACTCTGGGAAAGTAAGTCATGTCCTCATCAAGTCCTCCGGTTGTAAATTCACCGCATTTCCTTCATGTAGTGAAGTAAACGTGACTGAATTTTGGTTGTTTTCTGGCTTGTAGGTGATCCTGACAGGAGAAGTGTCTGGTACTCTTGGATCTCGGATCTTTCTTTCCGATGACTTTGGAAAAAGTTTCACCCACCAGGACCTGCCTTTCATCCCCCTGATGCAGATCATATACAACCCGGACAATTCCAGTGAGCTGCTGGTCCTCAGTAATCACGTAAGTAGTGAATGTCATTCATTTAAGAGGGCTAGCTGTCTTTTTTATGGTGTTTATGAGCAGCTCTAATATACCAAGTTCTGTGTGATCTGTGTAAACAGTGGTGTCATTTTTTTCTGTCCTCAGAATGAACTGTGGCTGTCTAATGATTTTGGCAGCAACTGGAAAAAGATCCATGACATGGTGTGTCTGGTGAAATGGTAAGAGACAAGACAAACTGAGGATATTAGCACCTTTTGTCAAGTGCTCAGCGAACAAACAATTGTGTTATTTAATATCTCTCTTGTGTCTGTGCCTCAGTGAGATTTGGGGAGGGTGGAATAACTCAATGTATTCCTTAGTAACCTTGGCAGCTCTGAAAATCTTTTTAGTTTCAGTTTTAAGGCTTTATCTCCAAGGTCATCGTGTCCGACAGGACTCTTGTACAAAACAGTATCTTTGTGAAACATAACCTTCCATTACAATCCCAGAGATGCGGATCTGAACAGGCTCCAGGAAAATGGGTCTTTTGCAACTAGGGCAGGAGCTTTCTGAAGTCAAAACGCAACACTCGAAAGAAAGAACATATAGAGAAAAGGTGTGGCTGCATGCTGGTTGTATTTGATAAGCCATGTCATCTGATTCTTAGTTTCACAACCAAACAAAACCTAATAGATGGAGAATTCCTTGATGCAGGAATGCTCCTCAGCATTTCCCATCCTGATTTTGTTGTTTATTGAGATGTAAGAACATTGAGGACTGTCACATCCTTGTAAACAAAGCAGTTGACATCTATTTTGCTTCCCTATCCTTGACATTGCTCATCTGAAATTTTTTGTGCTTTTACACTTTGATTCTAGGGGAAGGAAAAATGCCATCTTCTTTACGGCCAGCCTCAATGGATCCTGCAGTAAGTGATCTTACCTTTTTATTAAGCAAAATCTAAAATGAAATATTAGCATGTGCCACTCAAACCCAGGTCTACTTTGATAAATTTTGCGTAAGCACGTATAGCAGTATATAGAATATAATGTCGTTATAAACTTGCTCAAGATGTTTTTATTGAGACATTTGTTTTCCATTTGGATTGGATTATGAATAAAAAGTTTGAAATGGCAAATAGTTTCAATATAAGAAATGATCCTTGCCACACAAGTATTTATTTATATCTATGTCATATTATTTTCATGATTTAGTCTCATATTCCTCTTAAATACTATATATAACTATTAGGTAAACTAAAGGGGCGGCTGTGGATCAGGTAGTTGTCCACTGATCACAGGGTTGGCTGTTCGAAGCAGCCATTTACTTGTAATTTTGGACAATTTTGCTGCACTTTCATTTCTGTGTGTGTTTTTTTTGTTTTGTCCAGTTGAAAGGGGAATGTTGGAACTGAGGAGGACGACAGACTTCGGCACCACCATCAAGACTGTCGCCAGTAAGATCTACTCCTTCGGCCTGGGTGGACGTTTCGTCTTTGCCTCTGTAATGACGGGCAAGGTCAGTATACAGTAGATACACCTGCAGATACAGAAACATGATCAGGCATCCAGAGGTAAAATATTGATGGTTTAGACCTATGTGTTTGTAAGATGAAGCTTCACTCCACTACAGTTTGAAATACAACGTACACACGCCTCACACCTCTAGATCGTTTTCATGACAAGGCATTTAAAATGCGGTTTAAAAGAGAAGTCATTGTGTAAGTATCACCCACAAGTAAGTAAGGGGAAATATGGTATTTTAAAGGAGAACTCCCCCGATTTTACCCATCAAGGTCTGGGGTCAGGTCTCTGATTCTGCTCATCTTGAGTCCAACAGTGTTATAGGAGTGTGATGCTAAATCGGTGGAAAACTCCTTTTTAATTGTTACAGCTGATGGGGAAATGGTCATAGAAAACAACAACTGACCATATTTACTGAAATGGTCAGAATCTGCGTATAAATAGTTTACTTAATGTGTGCTGCATGGCTAGCTCATGTGGACATTCTTAGACTCAAAACATGTATATTTCATGAAACATTGTGTGCGTACTTGTGTGCACGGCCCTGTTTCTTTATGTTTGCCTGCTTTATAAATTTAAGCAAGTTAATGTGCATGACCTTCCTTCTTTCTTTTTGTCCATCTCCATCTTTTTTTCACTCTTTCCCGCCTCTTTCTCTGCAGGGAACTCTGAGAACAATCTATGTGTCTGTGGACCAGGGTGAGACGTGGAACATGGCCCAGCTGCCCCCTGTCGGTCACGAGCAGTTTTACTCCATCCTGGCAGCAAACGATGAAATGGTCTTCATGCATGTCGACGAGCCGGGAGGTCAGTCCATACAGGAACCTCACCATGATTACTATTCATATTGAATAGCAAAGAGTAGTGGATGCAAAACATATTAGTTAAATTACTTTAGGCCGTGTATTGAACTTGCACTATAAACATGTAACACCTTGTTATCCAGACAGTTGTTATTACCATCAGTGCACTATTTCAGATGAACAGCTCTGAAACCCTGTATCTGTAATGGTCTCTACAGTGTGTGTGAACCCACCTGTGTTTTTCTTTATTTATTTTTTTTTTACATCCACAGATACAGGATTTGGTACCATTTATGTATCAGATGACCGGGGCACTGTGTACTCCAAGTCATTGGAGCGGCACCTATATACCACCACAGGGGGTGATACTGACTTCACTAACGTCACCTCACTGCGAGGAGTTTTCATCACCAGTGTCCTGGCGGAAGGTAGCTCTATTCATGTACCTGTGCTTCGATAAAGAATTAGCAACACATGCCTGTACTCAAATTCCCCTCTAGAAAACACACAGATATGTCTTCTCTATTACATACCAGAGGGAGGGCGTTGGGTAAATATTTAATTAGCTGTTCAGTGCTAGATGTGCTGTCTGTCTGAAGCAGCTGGCTGACACTTCACCAGAAATACCTCACATCACCAGCTAAATCTTAACTCCATCATGTCTGCTGCTCATTTCTGTAGAAAAGTTTCCTCCGTCTTTCTCCTCATATTTGAATCTACTCTTTTTCTTTTCTCTTTTACACGGTCATTCTGTGGCTTTATTTTTTACATGTTCTTTTTGGACAGCTAAATGCTTAAGGCTACCTGTAAATGTTATGTCCTTGTTGTTCCAGATAAAAGCGTGCAGTCTGTGGTGTCCTTTGATCAGGGAGGGGAATGGGTTCCACTGCGGAAACCTGAAAACAGCAAGTGTGATGCTACAGCCAAAGACCCAGACAAGGTAAAGAGAGGAAACTGGTGTCTCTGGAGAAAAGATAGAAAGTTGATCGATCTTGATAAAAATGGTTTACTTTTGTAGGGTTAGACTGTAACCTTCAAAAGACTGTATTCCACTGTGAGATGTATGATAAATTGTTTATAAAATTACTTATGGATTGCAGTGCCAACAAGGCCTCAACACAGTACATGTAGCGTTGCACTATTTTTAAAAATTGTATTTCATGTTATTGTTTTGATTTTGTGGTGTTGATACTATAAACAGGTAGATACCAAATGCTGCATGTGTTTGTGTCAACAGTGCAGTCTCCACATCCACGCAGCCTACAGTATTGCTATGAAGCTAAACGTCCCCATGCTGCCTCTTACTGAACCGAATGCTGTGGGTCTCATCTTAGCTCATGGTAATTCTGAGTTCAGAGCTTTCATACCAGTATTTTTGGAATAGAGTTAAATGGACGAACTCGAAGGTTTCTTTTGCCATCTTACCGTTTCTGTGTAACTCATCAGGAAGTGTTGGTGATGCCATCTCAGTGATGAGGCCTGATGTGTATGTGTCTGATGATGGGGGGTACACCTGGATAAAGGCACTCAACGGTGCCCATCACTATGCTATTCTGGACTCTGGAGGGCTGCTGGTTGCTGTGGAGTACAGTTCCAGTCCTATCAACAAGATCAAGTGAGTTACAGATAGAGGGTAGGGATTGGCATTTAAAGCAAAACCACTTTTTGATAGTCACTCTGTTTTTTTTGACCTAGCACTTGTAGTTTGGAGCGCTCTGGTTTATTAGATTAATTTCGCCTGGCTGGTAGCTGGTGACTTATAGCCAACACTTTGTTTTAGCACTGTGCCAGTGCTGGAGAGAGTAGTAAAGTAAAGTACGTAGCTGGTAACTAGCGGGACGGGCCGCTCTGCTGATGATGGTAGAGAAAGGTTTGGATGGCGTTCATGATGTAAACAGAAACTTTAATTTCAAACACAACACACAACCTTAACACTGTTAGGCTGCAACTGAACATTTAGCTTATCTCACGGTACTGTAGCCCAACTGAACTTCCAAACACAAGAATGATGGTCCTAAAATTATTAGATTTTTTTTTTTAAATATAATTTTAGACTATTCAAAATTTTGAAAATTATGACCCATCCCTATGATGGTGCTTTTGACCAAAAGCGAAGCGAGCGTTCGGGGCGGCGAGTTTACATCATACAAAGTCAATGCAATGACGCGTAGAGCCAGGATTTCATGTCGGGCGGCGCGAAGCGACGCGAATGCATCGGAAAGGAATTCGCGTGAGTTGAATATTTTCAACTCAAGCGAGAAATTCGCATGACGCTGAGACGCGATAGCCTATCAACGTTGACATCGTCCGTACGTCACCGACAGCTTCAGAGCGTTGTGTGGAGAGGGCCAGGCAGAGCGGGCGATTGAAAATCTGCAGGCTGGCTGAGAGCTGCTAAACTGGGCTAGAGGAGCAGGGAGCAACGCTCCAGCTTTTGGACAAATAAACACCCGTGGTCAGACTGGATTATGCTCTGGCAACTATGTCGTTTGCTCAATTGAAGAGCTCGGAGTAAACTGCTTTTATTAAATTAGCTTTTTACTTTAGATTTTGGGATTTCAACGTTGATTTATCTTCACTGGAGCTTCTCAGCAGCTAGATTCCGTGCACATCCGTTTCCAGCTTTGTTAGCGTCGTTTGGCACTACTTCATATTTATATAAAAACTGGACATTGCTGGGAGAAAAGAAAGCGAGGAGGTTGAACTACCTGGTGAGTTCAGAATACATGTGTATGCAACTTTATTCCAGCAATCGTTGTACTTTACTGTGACCAAGTTGGCATAGCATAACCCTGATCGATCCGAACTCCATTCAGAAAACAAACATTTTAGAAGTTGTTGTCCTGCTGTCTTGCTGACAGACCTGACAAAGCATGAATTCATAAGTTTAACATATCTGCATCATGTTATAGTTATTTCGGCGTCAGCTTGATCCGTTTATTGCTATTTAATCACAGCAAAATGTTTACTTTGGGTTCATACAGCTGTAGTAATGGCAAGTTTTGTTTATTCGCGTTATCGTGTTGTGTGTAAACACTCCAGGGATGTCCAGCGATAAAACCCCCGCGAGGAAAGCGTTGCCTGCATTAAATTCGCTTTTGGTCTGAATGCACAGTGAGGAGTTTGGGTTGGACCTGTATTTGCTGAGGCTTAGAGAAGTCTGTTTTTCTTTGTTTTCTGTGTATTCTGAATTTAAGCTCACTGTAATTGGCCTTTTTCAGAGCAGGTATTTTGACTTGTCATAGTAGGAAAAGTACATGTTACTTATCACATTAACAATAGCTCTGTTGTATTCAAGTGCCCCAGTAAGCCGTGAAAGTGAGCCAGCATGCACAATACCAGCCATCATTAATTTTGTTACTTACATCTGTGCTTTTCCTACTGTGACATGTCAAAATGTCTTAAAAAAGACATACTGATTCAACTCACATACCTCACATACAATGACAACAAAGGCTGTAGAGATATATTGGCTTTGGGTCAGCATTGTGCGTTCTTTAAATCACAGCAATGCTAATATTGCATAAATCCCTCTCAAATACTTTATAGTATGGCTTTACTTTAAAAGTTTCTTGGGGTTATGCTAATCTTTGATGTCTTAACAGATTTTCTACTGATGAAGGACAGTGCTGGAGAGTGTACAACTTCACCAAAGAACCCATCTACTTTACTGGACTGGCGTCAGAGCCAGGAGCTCGCTCCATGAATGTCAGTGTCTGGGGCTACAAAGACTCTCTCTTCAGCCAGAACTGGATCTCCATCACCATTGACTTCAGGGAACTTCTCACCAGAGACTGTGAGTCACGTAATATATTTGATACAATAAAATGGATTTTAAAGCCCTTTAAACATTTAAAGATTTAATCTTTTGGAATTTGAGATTATATAATATATAAACAGACTCCATAATATTGATGTTTTTAGGTAATGACAAGGACTATGTGCCGTGGTTGGCCCACTCTGATGACATCAGTGACCCCAGCGATGGTTGCATGCTGGGCTACAAAGAGAAGTTCCTGCGTCTCAGGAAGGACTCTGTTTGCTGGAACGGACGAGATTACCAGGTTAACACACAGCCAACGCCATGTTTGTGCACCCTGGATGACTTCCTGTGGTAAGACGTTCTCTGTATCAAATACCATATTACATACTAATCCTATACATTGTATATACTACGTACTGTTTTTGCAGTTAGTATACGAAAAAAAAAAAAAATCAACGCTTGGAACAAACAGGATAAATTTTTGTGATTTTTAGACGTCCATCAAACAGGTAGAGACACACAGAAATAGAAAGCAAAAAGTCTGTTTTATCATTTAATACTTATTTATTTATTTATTTTTTCTATGATCTTAACAATATCCACTATCTATTCGCATTTGTTCTAGCTGTGAGCAGCTCTCTATTTCGCTGTGCATTGCATTGTGGCAGAAATTTATCCATCGAAACCACACTTACAAATTGGCTGTATTTAGTGTGCATTCTGTCTGGTTTGAGTATACTTAATTTTGTCATTATTTTCAGTGTGAACACACTACAGACTAAAAACCTGCTTAGACTTAGTATTTAGTATGGCTTTCTGGTCTGCTGTTAGATTTATGCTAAAAATGTCAAACACAACAACTCACTGTCATTAGATTAGATGTCATGTTAGATTTAAACTTTTGTGATTATGTACTTGTCCTTGGTTGTGACCACCTACATATCCTTCTTAGGTAGAAGTACTTCTAGCTGACTGTGATCGTACAGTTATATCTTCTTATTGTAATATCTTCTTAAGTAAAGGTAAATGGTTGCTCATTTATATGTCAAATATTAACTCTGTAAAGGTTGAACTTTGAAACATGAAATACAGTAACTTGAGGAGGAGTCCACATTAAACATAGCAAACTGGTCTTGAATAGCGGTGCCAAAGTATGCTAGAGTGGAGTTTTCCATTAAGTAAAAATGAGTTGTGGCTTCAAACAAAACTCAAAAAGTACAAGCACTCGGCCAAACAATTGGTCAGTTACAGATGTTACAGAAATGTATTTCTTCGACGTTTGCTTAATGTCCCAGCATGTTCCGACTCTTTGCAGTGACTTTGGATACTACCGTCAAGAGAACAGCTCTGAGTGTGTGGAGCAGCCGGACCTGAAAGGCAAAGTGCTGGAGTTCTGCCTGCAAGGCAGAGAGGAGCAACTGCAGACTACTGGGTAAGGGCCTAACTTCATCCTAAAAGTCCAACAGATCTCAGCATGTCACAAGGTTTATCACTTAACATCAAAAAATGAATGAATAGAATAATAAACCAGTAAACATGCAATGTCTTTTTGACAAGATGTAGGAGGTAGCAGTGAATGTGTTGACCCACTCCTTTGGTGATGTTTATTAAAAGCCAAGGCACTTCATCCCTGCCTCATTTTGTGGCAGAAAGAGTGGCCGGATAGCCTTCATTGTTTGTCAGAGGACACAAGTGATGCAAAAGAGGAAGCACTTACCATGCAGAGATCAGCCAGAGGAAGCAGATGAGAGTGACTTTCATGTTTTCAATGAGGAAGAAGTGAATGCTGACCAAAAAATGCAAAGGACATTTTTGGTGAATCATGTTTGCCTCACTGCACACATACTGACCTAACAGAACATCATTGTCACACAGAACATGAAAAGCCAGTTAAATTATTATGTGCAGTGTTGTACAAACACAGACGTAACTGCGCCAAAACAAGTATACAGTTTACTTTCAAAAGAAACTTTGATTTTGATATTTGCTATTAAATGGTACTTTTTTTTTTTTTACCGTTTTGCCTGTTAAACCAAAATGTATCTGAAGGCAACACCATGTGCTACTAACGATCATACACTCTTGATTGAGTGATCACGACTTCTCCATTGTGTCTTTGCTCTACAGGTACAGGAAAATCCCTGGTGATAAATGTGAAGGAGGAGAAATGCCGGAGCGTAAAGAGATCGACCTCAGTAAGAGGTGTGTGAGCGACCTTGTGGGCCCAGAACTTCTGGTTAGTGCCTCTGCCTACTAAGATTTGGGAAAATGTTACAAATGTGGATTTATTCTTGCTGTGGATGCCTACAGAATATCTGTTCCTGTACTGACATTTCTTCCTACTTTTTTGCTGTTATTTTTTACAGGTAGACAGTCACCCCTCAAAGTCTGTAGCTATCGTGATAACGGTCATCCTCGTCATGCTGCTGAGCATCGCAGCAGGAGTTATCTTCGTCAAGAAATATGTCTGTGGTGGCAGGTTAGTGTATCTTTTCACACACATGTATGGCCTGGTTCAGAACCAAAACCTATACAGGAGAACATGTCCAGGATAGAAAACTGAGGTGACACTTTTCTTTCACTGTTTGTTGTTGTGTTTCATGTGGTCAGATGATTATAAGTGAACTGACAGTATTTTGAATGCGCCCTACAGGTTCTTGGTTCACAGGTACTCCGTGTTGCAGCAGCATGTTGAGGACAATACTGTTGAGGAGCAGGACGACCCTCTGGACACCAACCACATTCAAAATGGAAAGATAGAGTTTCATGACGACTCAGATGAGGTACAGTGGATACCTTTTCCTTCCTCATACACAGGCTGAAATAGAAACATGGGTGCCAGGCAGGCCCCCTACCTGCTGTGACAGCTTAACTTGTCTTAGATAAGTAGTGATGGTGTTTACTTGAATAGAACAACATTATCTAGCCCACAATAATGATTAGATATTAGCTGATATTCATTTTTAATAAACACATGCCATAGAAAACACTGATCTCTTAAATGTGACTTGCAGTTGAAAAACAAACCTTTCAGTGCCTTCTGGTGGACAAACTATGTAATGACACAGTCTCTGAAGTACCACAAACAAACTGTCTCCATTTCTGTACTGGAATTTCCCCATCCCGAGCAATGTATCGGTATCAAGGCTCTTTGGAGGGGACAGTCATGCTTTGCAGCATTGTCAAAAGTGAAACAATGTTTAAATACAACATTAACCGGTCCTATTTAAAAGTAAGTCAGGCATTGTAGCATTTTTTTTATTAACAGCATGATTATACACTGTTGTTTCAAAGTAATGACAATAACCTAAATTCACCTATAACTAGGTCACTTGAGTGACAAGTTAGGGGTGTGTGTGTGTGTGTGTGTGTGTGTGTGTGTGTGTGTGTAAACATAACCAAAATGCTTTATTGCTCACTCACCTGTTAGTTCTGTCTTCATTGGTTATTTTCTTGTCTCTACACAGGACCTGCTTGAATAGCAGGTACAACCTGTCGTACAAGTGAGCAACAGGTTCCAGTCTACCCCGTGGCTGGCCGCTGTTCCTGTTACTCTTTGTCTCCAACTACTTCTTCCTTTCACCTTCTTGTATGACCATTGACCTCGGCTACCAGACTAAGTGTCTGTGCCACTCTGCTGTCATCTATAATGAATGTACAGAGGCCTCCTGGGACTAATTTCACAGTTGGGGAAAACTATGAAGGAAGTCCTGTAGTGTTGCGCTTCAGTTATTGATTGAGTTTGAATCTCTGAGTAATTTATTTTAGGGGAAGAAGAACTGATGCAGTTATTTGAATTGCTGACAGAGCCAGAGTAGTGGGTTTTGAAACAAAGCTAGTTGTATAAATCCAGCACCATTGCATTACGGGTCCTGCCTCTCCCATCACCTGGGAGTGCTCTTGGAAATCTTTCTCACTTCTGTTGAAAATCTGTATCCTTTTTCTAATGCACTTGCACATCAATCAGTTTGTTTTTTTGCCATTTCTGATGTGGTATCATCATGTTTGGTAGGTGTATGGAAAAAAGGTTCCTGTTGGTAGCTGGTTAATAACTCTCCCAAACTACTTGAGTCTTAATCCCTTCTTTTAATAAAGTATTTGTTGGTCAAAAAAGTGTGCCCCAGACGACCAAGAGTATGTAAATGTTTTTAGCCTTCTCCTCTCTGGGCACTGATTTGTAAAATCTCCTGTTGTAGTCTGTATTTGGAATACAGTACTTTTTGTACTCCATTGGCATTGATCTCCATGGTTGAAGTAATGAAACGCAAGTGGAAATTCCTATTTGCATTAGGTTTGATAGCAATAACATGTTTAAGTATATTGTCCATGCACGTTAAATAATCCTATTGGCACAATATCTCTAATGTCAGTTGCTTTGTTTGATGAATGGAGATGTCATCGTGTAAAACACATTACGCATCAATGTATAGGGTGTTTATAGTGTGTCTGTTTAAGGATTTGTTAAAACATTTATGTCTGCGGTCTAATTGCCTAAAGCACAAGGTCCTTTGTATGCTTGGAGTTTGTAGTTTAACATTTTCCTACATGTGACCTAATGATTAATATAAGACTGTAATAATCACTATAATCACATACAAGGCGTGTTTATAATCATTTGAGCGGGGTTTTGTACTAACAAACTTTTGAACTTATAAAACAAATGACAAATTGCGGTTTGGAGATGTTCAGAAATCACAGAAATAATTATAGTTTGATAGTAAATATCTACACACATTTTTTACATCAGATTCAGATAACTGAACGTATCAATATAATTTGGCAACAGCACAGGGGCAATGTGAATAACAATTCAATTATGTAAATGTTGTATAGCATAATTAACACTGTTGCCTAGAGGTAACAGACATGGTTGTACAAGTTGCTTTTTTTAAAGTTGGTTTTTACATCTGAGATGGATCAAATTCTCTAAAATAATTGGGATATTGAAAGTTTCTCATCGGTGTGTTGTACAGTGAACTGCTGTATTGTATTTTATTTTTATTTTTTTGTAATAATCCTGCTACTACTGACATTTTGAATCTAAGCTGGATTGGCCACTGACTCTCAACAGATCTATCTCAAGTCTTACAGGGTTGTTTTTTTCCCCCTCCTTCTTTTAAACATTTGTTGCACAATTTGTCTGTCTTGTGTTAAATACATTACTTCCATATAGTTTTTTATTTATTTGTGACTAGCATGTTCAGAGCGCAGTAAATTGGATGTGGTTATACAAGTGCCTGGTGTGAGAATAAGATGCGAGGCCCTCCCAAAGTGTGGCCAGCATCTATTTACTGATAATTATTTATATCAACTGTGTAACCAGTTTCATCCAATATGTAAGTGACACCCCTATGTTGCACTTGTTGCCTAAGATGAATCCTTGAACAGTGAAGGAATTGTTTAATTTTCAAAAATATTTTAATCTATAGACCTTTGTAAAGAAAATAGCCTTCAGTAAGCTGGTTATTCTCTCGTTCATGTCTTGGCAGGAGACTATATTGTGGCTGAGATAATTTGAAAAGAGAGGCAACTCGAATAAAAAACAGGTGGAGTGGATACAGGGTAATTAGGTAGCTGCTTTACACTGGGAGACACTTAGGAAGATCTTATTTAATTACGGTTTATTGCATTAAGTGGAGTAACACTTTTCTTACAGTTTAAAAACTGCTGTATAAATGTCATTGTGATGGTTATGTAAATATTCGAGGTTACATCTGTATTTGCAGTTTCTCTCTCCTGTATATTTGAGGCAATTTTATTCTGGTTTGCCAATAAATTCCTATGTTCCTCTTATTTTTGTCGGCTGATTCTTATTTAGTTAATAACCATGCAACTATGATTCTACAAAATGGAGCCCTGAGCAAAAACAAAACCACAATTGCAAAATGGCTCACTGTGGCTGACAGACATAGTGGTTTCTGTCACCCTGTCATCTCACATTTTCACACAGTTTACACAGGCATCAGTTACCCAAACACATTCTGGCTGCAGGATGGCTGCTGCAATCAGGTTACGTTATTCTTTGAGTACAACTTCAGTTTCATCCGTGTCACACAAGCTGCATTTATTTCAGGTTTTACCTATTTTGATATGTATTCCTGCATATTTATATATAAAGATATGGTAATAAATACAGATCAAGAATACATGTGTATTTAACTTTATTAAACTAAACGGCCTGTTTAGCCTGTACAGTAATAACCTGTTACTAAGTGTTCTAATAACCAACCTGAACATCATACATGGTGAGCCAACACTTGGTCAGGATGTCCTCAGATTCTATACAAAAAATTGCCTTCTGCATCAAAGAAGTCATTCCCAACTTGTGCCACAGGGGAAGGCTTTTCCATTTCCATAAACTCTTGAAGATCTTCTTCTGTCAACACGAGCCCATCCCAGCTCTCGTCATCCTCTTCGTCCTCCTCTGTAGGATTTGTGTTTCTGTTCTCTTCTGTTCCTCTTGTCACCGGGGCATCTTTACTAATACCAGCTCTGAACTGGGTGGGCAGAACAGTAACGGGGGCTGGACTATTAGCCATCGATCCTGAGCTTTCAACTCCAAGAATCAAAGGCTGCTCAGCCACAGGCACCACTGCACCTTCTCTTCTTCCAGGTGGGAGTACAGCTGGTGTGTGGTTTCCAATCAGCTTCAGCCTGTCCTGCCCTGTCCCAGCACCTAAAGGCAGCACCTGCTGACTGAGTCTAGACACCACTTTAGAATTCTGCTTGGCTCTTCTTTCAGGAGTGGGGACAAACTTGCTCCTGAGGACCCTCTGGATGACATCCGGGGTGACCGAGAAGCCCTCAGCCAGCCGGTCTACTGTCCACTCATCTGGTTGCTCTTGCTTCAGATATCTGAACATTAAGCAACATTTCATTTTAAGCTTCATATGCAATTACCTTAAAGACAGAAAATATATTTCTTGGGTAAGTGATTGGACTGAGATTGCAAAACATCTCACCTGATCTGCTCAATAGCATCCCAGGTTAGCTTCCTCTGTGGAGCTCCTGATGGGGTCATCTGCCTTCTCAGTATATGATACTTCACAGTCTTCTGCCTCTTTCTCCCCTCACTGAAAAACATTAGAGAGGTGACTTAACTATCCATAGATTGTAAAGACAGCATACACAAAGCACTGTACTTTTTTTGTTTTACACAAGAATAAAATGATTACTCCTGCTGACACTTACTCATCCAAGGCCTGGAGCTTCTCTTCTACATCGTCCAGTCCAAGTTCTTCATCAGACATCTCATCACTGTATCTTGAAGCGCTGTTTGAGACTCTGTGCCCATGGCTCTGTCCCACCCATGCCTTGCTGGCACCCCTGCTTGCAAATCGACACCCATTAGTAGAAACTGGGGGCAATACTGACAGAGCACCAAGCCTGGAGAGGAGGGACAGGACCTGGAGAGGTCGGGCCATGCTCACAGCGTGTCTTCTCTTTGTGATACAATATTATTAGCTTGTTTTGCCGAAAAAGGAAGTTCACACACTCATATTAACATACTTCTAGTGCCAAACTTTCCGCTATTTTAAAACAGATGAGCCACCTTCACCAGCCATGTTACACCCCCGTGAAACTCGTACTTCCGCAAACATGACTCTCACAACATAAAGAGGGTGCGGTACTGCCAACTACCGGAATGGAGGTGCTGTTTTTAAGTGGACCTGAACTGAACAAAGAGGTTCGCTTGAAACACAAAGCACAATAAATATCATCCATCGCGTGATTCAGTGGCTTCTTGTGTCATTTCAATTCTGAATAATGCGATAAATAAACCCATAGAAGACATTACATACCCAATGGGAACAGAAAATATAACTCAATGTCGACATCTGCCGGGCGCCACAGGCTCTGCACCCTGCGCTGTCCCCGTACTCGTGTGTCACGCAGCTGCGCACCTCCTCCCAGGCGCCGTTGTTTCATTTGCGCCATTTTGTCCGCACACTTTGTTGATTGGGCTTTAGCGAGCTGTACCAGAGCCAATCAGAGGGAAACCGGACAGCGAAGATACGGTAAGGGAGACCCAATTGAAGGCATTGGTAGTTGTCAGCACGGATTGGTTTGCTATCGACCAACCAAATTACTAACCATGCTAAATGCGAAAAAAATCGAATGGCAGTTTCATTTCGACCGCCGTGTCCCGGGCTGTTCAGTCTGTAAATATCTTCTTGTTCTCGGTGTTGGCTACTGTGAGGAAACATGATCTCTGGTGGTCGACAAGCCTTGGCTAACGTTAGCTGGTTAGCTTAAATATCGAATCTCAAACAAAGGAATAGTTAAAAATGCTAACGTCTGCCCATCATAATACACGTCCTAACACCAGTAAATTATTTTCCTTTCTAATAAACAACACACGTGGCGTTAGGTATTTGCCTGTTTGTGTTAACCAGCCTGCGTGCTGTGCTTTCTGCCTTTTACCACGCTTTTTAGCTAACTGTTAGCTAACTGACGCTAGCCTGGTTAGCGCTCACGAAAACATCCTGTTAACAAAACACCATAAGCCGGCGTCTGACCAAACTGTATCACCCAGTGTGGGTTCGTATAACCTCTAAAATTCAGACATAACATCTGACACAAATTTGCGTCATGAGTTGAAATGAAAAGGGCCGCTAATGTGTCCGTATTTAAATAATGTCCAACGTTAACAATGAGTTGGCAATAGTAACGTTAGCTAGATAACGGTTGGAAAGACAAACAACCTATTCATTGTTATATCTGGGTACTCAAGGAGGTTGTGGGCCTCATCTAACATACACTACAGTTATGGATCTATAATTACGTCAGCTAATACTGCCTTTGTTTTGACTGAAGAGAGGATTGTGACAGTGACAAGCTATGGAGCAGTACACCACTGCCACCACTACCACTGGGGAGCAGATAGTTGTGCAGACCTCCAACGGACAGATCCAACAACAGGTGAGAACGTACTCCTATAAATTTGGTTTTGATAATGAAAAGTTTGCCACACCACGGACAATTAAACCTTCTGCTGTAAGATCACAGGTACCCAGAATGAAACCATTCCAGTGGATTCCAGATCCAATCTCTTTTCCTGATAATTACTTGTCTGAGACTGTGTTGTCCTGCCTTGCCTGCAGACACAGGGCACAGTGACGGCTGTGCAGCTGCAAACAGATGCGCCAGTGGTGACGGCCTCAGGCCAGCAGGTGCAGACACTCCAGGTAGTGGTGTCATCGCCGCCCTGTGTCAGTGTCATGACAGAGTTACAGGCCACGAGTTTGCATGCTACAACCAGGGCTGTTTTTCATGACCCATCTCTGTGCTGTTTGGTTGATTCCCCCGTCCTCCCCCCCCAGCATGTCTTACAGCTGCCTGAACTGCATGATCCTCAGCACAATGTGTTTTGTGTCAACCTCGGGTTCCCGCTTGCGCTCAAAAGACTACCGTTTGACTGAGTTGGGTTTGTCTCTTGCTTTTAAAAGCAAGTTTTGCAAGTCAGATGTTGTTCTTCCTGATGAGGATGAAAGCCATTTGAAATATGAGTCACATGGTTGTGTTTTGCAGTTAGCAGAATAACCTACATTGAACGGCATGGATCCAGACAGATCAAGTCATTATTGGCTGTCACTTCTCATCATCTAGTTATATTTTATTGTCTTGATTTAAAATGGCAGTGGGTTTCTTCCCTCTGGCATTTTTTCACTATGGTATAACTGCTGCTACATGCCTGCAGTTGCCAATGGTGGTCACTCACTCATATGGACGCAAGTTAGACCATCTGTACTTGTCAAGTTGCATATTTGTGAATTCAAATGTGTGTGATGGCAGCATCATGTCTAATCAAGTTGAACTGAGCTTCATGTAACCTCTTGGTTCAGCAGCAGTATACCAGTAAGTACAAAACCACTCAATACAGATGTTTGTATTTTGCAATTTTAGCCTAACTTCAAGACAAAAATAGTTGGGAAATATACCATAGGCTACATTTTAGATCCACTATGGAACTGAATGATTTCATGTTTGTACATCCCAAAACAAAAAGAATGACCGCAATTCACCAAAAACTTATTCATGATGTGGTATCAAGTGATATTGAGGTAACAAGCACTGGCAGTGCTGCTATAACCGGTTTCTGTATCACTGTAGGTCCAGGGACAGCCTCTGATGGTCCAGGTGAGCGGTGGGCAGCTCATCACATCATCAGGGCAACCCATAATGGTGCAGGCCATGTCCGGGGGTCAGGGTCAGACCATAATGCAGGTCCCTGTATCTGGAGCCCAGGGACTACAACAGGTAAGGGATAAAGCTCAGTTTCTAGATTAAGATCTGTATTCAAATAGTGCCACATTATCTTATACAAGGACATAGTGTCCTCTGGAATCAAATTGGTAGACGTGAAGCGTGGGTGTAATGTTTTACTATGATAAGCTTTCATTTAATTATCAGTTCCTGTACATGTTGCTGTTGACAAACGGTTCTTGCTTGTGTATTTATGTAACAAATTGATTTGGCAGTGCAGGTGTAATTATTTTTTCTGAGGTTGTCTAATTTGTGTGCGAAAAAGTGTTTTGCTTACAGTGTAGATGTTTGAGGTCAGTGCAGTTATATGTCAATGAAAAATTCATGTCTGTGTAGATTCAGCTGGTGCAGCCAGGTCAGATCCAGCTGCAGGGCGGTCAGACTCTCCAGCTGCAGGGCCAGCAGGGTCAGCCCCAGCAGATCATCATCCAGCAGCCCCAGGCAGCCATCACTGCCGGACAGAACCAGGTGTTAAATTCTGACCAGATGAATTGCAAATCCATTTAATCAAATTATTATTAGTAGTGTGATTACTGAGTGTCTTCTCTCCTTACTTGCGGTTTCACAGGGGCAACAGATCAGCGTGCAGGGCCAACAGGTGGCACAGACAGCTGACGGACAGACCATTGTCTACCAGCCTGTCAATGCAGATGGCACCGTCCTGCAGCAGGGTAAACTCAGTTTTCTCCTGCCTTTTCTGTTTGCCTTCAGCTTTGTAGACTTTGTAAACAGGGTCGCTGTTGAGTTGTCATTTTGAATAAGAACTGTGATGATAATCTGTCTGCAGGAATGATCACGATTCCAGCTGCCAGCTTGGCAGGCGCCCAGATTGTACAGGCAGGGGGTGCCAACACCAACACTACTAACAGCGGCCAAGGCACTGTGACCGTCACCCTGCCTGTCTCCGGTAACATGGTCAATGCAGGTGGAATGGTCATGGTAAGACCCTGTGCAGAGGTATCCGACATCTTATTACCTTTAAAAAAAAACTAGACTCACAAAGGGTGCGTGGTGTAGTGGAGGTCACTTAACTTTTAAGAGCAACAAAAGTAGTTATCATTTATCAATTTTAATAAAAATTTTAATCTATAGTTTTTGTGCAAATAATGATTCACTTTCTCTATCCATTGTGAAACTATAGAAATGTGTATATTGATTTTCTTTATGCATTGTGATGATGCAGTGAATATTACTATGTTTATTTAAAGACTCATGGTCAGACCACACAGGTGTTTTCACTTATTTTGTCTGAACAGACCTCTTCTTAGAACTAAATGGGCATTTACAGATTGTGTTTGATTGACATCTCTCTCGCCTCTACTGCAATTGTTAGTGTAGGACACAACTAAAGCCTAGTTCACACTACACCATTTTTAGCCCGATTTGCCGCTTGGCAAACTCGACGACTGTCAGGCTGTGATCGGGGGTAAAATCAGCGGTCGATTGGCGGTGTGAACTACACAGCGACGCATCAAAACGGCTCCCCGACACATTTCTGACACATCGCCGATGTCTGCCAGATATCTAGCATGCCAGATATCTGGAGGAGTCGGCCGACTCGACGTCCACATCCAGCCAATGAGAGCAGGCAGCTGGCGGAGCACCGCAAAACACTTTTTACTCGCCTCCAGCTTTCTCTGGAGCTCAGACAATCCCTGCTACCTGCATGTGCTAATCCATTCTTTCACCCATATTCTTTGTCTTAAATTGTCTATATGTCTATAATTGGTATCTTTATAATAACAAACAACAGCTATTTTGTGTGTAGGTTCGTGCCATTTCCCGTTTCATATTTCACATGTTTTCTTGACAAAACGTGGTTTGGAGCGTTGAGTGCACAGCCGCTGTCAGCTCGTGTATTGTGTGACCCCCCGTCACCGATCAGTCACATAGTGTGAACGCCACAACGACTTCAAGACTCCAGTCACAAGACCGAAAGTTGTGTAGTGTGAATGGCACGGCCATCGCCCGACACTGAAAGTTGTGTAGTCTGCACGAGGCATAACACGTTTATGATTCTTATTTGTTCAGAATATTTGGTGACCTCATGCAGTTCCCAGCATAACTTCACACCATATTGGCCTGTGGAAACATATATTTACAATGACTGAAAACATCTGTGTGCAGGGACTCTAACATAAACACATTAAATGCCAAAGCTGTATTGTGATATAGTACTGTTTGTCAGTTAGGTGTGGGAATCTCTTGGCAACTCACAACTCGATTTGTGATTCATAGGGCTGCGATGCGATTTATAAAATGATCATTGATGCATCTTTTTTTATATACAGGATTTCTGGATAAATTCCAACCATTTCCTTTGCACATTAAAGTCCAAAAGAAACTTCACCTCATTAGCTTATAAAGGACTAGTTTACATCCCTAATTTGCTTTACTAACCTCAGCTCCTCCATGGTCAGTATTGTCCTTTCTTTTCCTAACCAACCAGTTTTTAGAGTCATCTGAAAACTGAAATCTAATTTAACTATCAAGATGTACAGTATGTGTACAGGACAGAGCTGGACACCAGTTTAGTCTAAGTTTGTACCTGCCGTTCTCAACCGTGGACAAGTAGATAGTAATGACATGAAGCTAATTCATTTCACATTCTATAAATTTAGCTAACGTTACAGAGCAGCCAAAAAATGCACTGTACAGGGGAGATGTTTGCTGGCACACATTTTAAAGCTTTTCAAGCTTTCACTGTCACTTTCTGCTGCTCGCTCTCTCATTCGCTCACCCACACACTCACTACGCACACACATCACACACTGCCCTGTCCCTAAAAACACCCAACTTATGCTGCTCTTATAACAGCACCTGTTACACAGATGTCCTTTTAAAAAATGAGGAGAGGAAGCTAGCCAAGCGTTGAGTGTTACTGTGCTCACACAGTGTGCGAGTGAAAGTCATTAGTTTCACATTGATTTTAATGATCATGTGAAATTTTAGTAGTGGTGGACATTCGTTCAGCAGCGGCAGTGTGCTAAATACAGGGGTCTGCACACCATAGACTGTCCAGGCGCTGCACTTCAGAGTTCCGCCTTTTGAGTTGTGTCCACATTACGTCATCAGTTTAACATTTAGAAAATTGATTTTGACATTTGTGAACCGATTCAGAATCGCATCATGATGCATCTAAGAATGGATTTTCCCCAACCTAATATATATATTGAATAAAGGCCTAAATATTGCTCTGATACTGCTTTAACTATTTGCACAACTGCTTGCTTGTGTCATAGTGCTGATACACATGTGCGCTTTCCATGCCAGAGGTTCTAAGCACGGTGTCCCTCTTTTTGTGTCTCTCCCTTTATCAGATGGTGCCTGGAGGTGGTGGAGTTTCCACAATGCAGCGTATCCCTCTGCCAGGGGCTGAGATGCTCGAGGAGGAACCTCTGTATGTCAATGCCAAACAGTACCATCGCATCCTGAAGCGAAGGCAGGCCCGGGCCAAGCTTGAGGCTGAGGGCAAGATCCCCAAGGAAAGGAGGGTAAGACATCTCATACAAACATGCATGAGCACAATGATGTTCTCTTCCTTACTACCCTCTAAATGCAAGGGTTTTAAGCTCTTGTTCCTCTCTTCACCAGCTACCTGTTTATTTTGTCTTTCTAACATTTCATGCTGGGCTCATTCTGTAAATCATCTTGTGCTGTCACAGAATGGGGGTGTCAATTGTCAATGGGGTTGGCAGTGCAACTATTCCACATTACAAGCATTCATTTAATTTAAGGATGATATTAAAAATAGCTGGGTATCTTGCCATGTACTCTCAGAGAAGGATATCTTGAAACCTGTGTTAAAAAAAATATATATCTCAAAGTACCTTCATGGCCAAAAGAGGCAAGTAAGAATATGTGTTTTGGTTTTTGGGGTGGGTGAGGTGACCTTTCAACCAGTAATGGTACAGAAGTGGAATAATGTTAAACTGGCCATAATCCAATAAATCCACTTTCTTTCTGGCAGAAATACCTACACGAGTCTCGCCACCGTCACGCGATGCAGCGTAAGCGAGGAGATGGAGGACGTTTCTTTTCACCTAAGGACAAGGAGGAAATGGCTTTAGCTCTGGCACAGGTAAGAAGCTGTTTGTAGAAAAAAAACTTCACCTACATCATCACTTAATGATAATGAGTATGTACTGAATCAAGCCCATAGATGTGTTATAAATTGTAAACTAAGCACTTAAACCTGCCTGACTTGCTTTGAAAGATTTTTTAAAAATGTGTTAATTGAGTGGAACAAGATGTCACTTTGCTTGAAAGGGTGATATCTCATTATTAGAAACTGCTCAGATTTTATAATGGCGATCCTTTCTCCTCCTCTGGCTCAGCAGCAACAGGAAGCAGCCCAGGCAGCAGCAGATGAGACGGTGGCTCAGATGATCCGAGTCTCGTAGCGTTGTCGCTACCATCATTACTTCCGTCTGTGAACTCTACCCTGCCTGAGACTCTTCATCCCAGCAAACCCATCTCCCACACCTTCTCCTCTCCCTTTTACTCCCTTTTGCCTCCGCCGTCATACACCAAACCACGGCACCACCACTGAGTTTCTTCTGTTATCTCTCCTACACTGGTCTTCCAGGGAGCTGGCCAGGTGGATGCCGAACCCCGTGGACTGTTCTGGCCTTGAAACAGAGTCCACCCTCATCTTATCTGGTTGAGCACCTAGGACCAGCTTTTTTATTTTCATAAGGATTTATTTGGACAATAATGAAACATGACTTTATGGGTAACCTGGGCTTAGTCACGCAGAGGAAACCAACGAGCTATAAAGCCATACTCTGTTAAACCCTTGTCTATTATAAAGCTGAGTTTGTCATCAGTGGATACTTGTGTTATAAAGCTGAGTTTGTCATCAGTGGATACTTGTTGCTTTAAGTATTTTTTGTAGATGGTACAGAATTTTGTTTTTCCGAGACACTTATTAAGCGTTGATGCTACGCTGGTGTCCTATATCTTTTATGTGATGCCCTGTATTTTGAAATTTCATTTTTTCAACCCATGTGCTGTGGGGGATGGACTCAGCATCACAAGTCCAACCTGCATTCACAGGAAAAAAAACTGAAATGTGATACTAATGTGAAAATATTGTACAGAAATTCTTTTCTTCCCCAGTGTGTATCGGATGTACTTACTAATTTGCCCAGTTCTGTGGATGCATTTTATACAATTTTGTGGTTAGACAAAGTGTTAGTTGGAAAAAGTTCACGTTACACATTCTGTCCGTGTAGTTACTTCTTCATTGGTCAGTCCACCTAATTTTTTTTTCATTGTAGATAATAGTTTTTTTTACCCATCAGATGCAGTTCTTGTATTGTTATTTTTTTTTATAAAGAAACAGACTGGACATTGAATTCATGAAACCTATGTCAATTAAATTTTATTAAGTGACTCAGGGTAATTTGTGCTTACTTCACTCCCAGTTTTTGTTCGCTTCCACTCTCATCTTTGCATCATATTTTATAAACTGATCACAGTTTGATATGTAGAATTTAAAAAAAGTACAATATTTACCCTTGAAAGATAAATGAAAATTTAAGTCCAGCACAGTACTGGAGTATCTGTTACCTTCCAGTACTGGTCGTGTTGCAGTTTGACATTATTACTTTATCGAAATCAGTAATTTTTATGATTATTTATAGTAGTTATATAAGTGTTACACATGTTTGTGTCTAATGGAACAGGGTTTATTCAATTGATTTCCGATATGGGGCGATCATACGGGGACGATAAAGGCTATATTACCCTGAGCTAGACTTCCCAGGTTAAACACTGTCCCATGCAAGCTCCGCCAATCACAAGCTGTAGATTACAGACGTTGATACACGGCCAGCCAATCAGAGCAAAGGAGGCGGGACTTTTCTCAGCCACCTAGGAGGTTTAACCCTGTTCAGATACGTAGACTATTGAAATAGAGCATGTAAGTCACGCTTGCACCAACAGCCAAGTAGTAACGAGTAAATCTAATGTAATCAACTTAATCTAACGCCTCTCTTGATACGAGTAACGAACCCCATCCGTTGCTCCCCCGTATTCCTCCGCACCGGCGCTGAGCGGACGCTCACCGCCTCCATACTGCCCACTGGCTCAGGTGACCGGCTCGTCAAACCGCCCCCTCCCCTTCGGAGATGTTGCTATCTGTGGATGACAGCAGAGCCGGAGGATCGAAACAAGTGTTAGTGCCGCTCTTTCAGAAAGTAGTGAAGCTCGAAATAAGCTCAATCTTGTCTTGAATTAGGCTTTTTACTGCTCCGCGCCGAGGTCTAGTTAAGGTGCTTCAGCGTCGATTCGGTCTTATTATTAAGCGACGAAGCTTAAGGAAGAGAGCAAGAAGACGACGTTACTGAGCTCAATTCAGGACCGGCTTTTTTTTCTCCCCCTCTCTCTCTCTTTCTCTCTTTCTCTCTAGTAACAGTATCAATTTCACCTGGATGCAATGACCGACTCGGTAGTGGACAGCAAGGCGGAGGTCAAACAAGCCACGAAATATGTCAAAGAGACCGAAAACGTTGCGGAAAAATATTCTGCGATGACTGTCAGCAAAAACAGCAGTGATGTGAACATGAACGTTGGCGAAATGCCTTCCGCAGCGTTCACCGCAGTCCCCACTCTGAAATCCGTCAAGAAGGTAAGAAACGTGATACTCGCTATCATCAGTCACTGACAAAGGGCCAAGAGACAGTCAGAGTGTGGGCAGGCACCTGCGAGGGGGACAAATCCACGTTGGTACGCACTGTACTGCAGTGAAGTAGTACTCTTACTGCAAGGCCAGGCAGTGTGTACTGTGTGTTTGACAATGCAGATGGTGCCTGCCTTATGAATACATGATATATATGTTAATAAGACACCATCTGCAATATAAACCCAAAGTTGACAGTAGAGAGGTTACCGAAGCTTTGATGCAGGGATGGATGTGATGCTGCAGTGTCACACGCAGCAGTTACTGAGAGATCACTCTGTCCCAAGCCAAGCTGCAAAGTGAAAAAAAAAAAATACTATTTAAAATGGATTCAACTAAAGAATTTGAGAAGTTAGGCCACAACGACAAGCTTTGCTTCACTGTTTCATGTGTGGCATTTGTGTAATCATATCTTTCACTATGCTATTACTGAGGTAACAACATATAATTTTAATCGGGCTTTCATCAAGACTGGATTATTGTTAAATTCTGCCTTCAGGAAACCTTCCTGTTGAGGCTGTTTACATCACAATGTCTACATCATGCCAACATTCTGCAGGCAGGAAACAACTGAAAAGCCAAGTTGAGCTCTTAAACCTCTGACAGGACCTCTGGAAAGTGAAGAAATACATGGCTTAAGATACCTGAGCAAAGACAGGGGCCCCGCACGCTACGCTTTGCTTTAGAAAGAATCATTCAATCTGCCACGAATTGTAGTAACACAGCTTTGATAGCTTTGAAGGCGCAGGTTTGTGGGGAATAATTACTCATATCTATACCAAGTGAACTCATCCTTGTGTTCGTGATATCAGTCTTGAATTTGTTCAGGAGTGAGTGTGTGGGCAGCATCATTGTTAGTAAGAAGAACAGCATGATAAGAAATGTATTAGCTGCACAAGGTGCACGTGAGGAAAGGCCTTGAATTTTCTTGGCTGTGACACAACGGGACAGAACAATCATCAGAATGGAGGGGGAAAAAATAGAAAAACAGTGACTCCCTTGAGGTGGCTGCAAATATCATTACAGATCCACCGCCGTTTGTGTAACAGCTGGCAGTGGACTGAAGGCGTCTTTTCTCAGAACTGACCTGCTCAAAAAAAAACACCCTCCTTAACACAATTATACTGGTTTTGTGAAACATGTTTTGCCAAGACTGTCACAGGGGTGATGATGACATTTTCTGGTACTTTCAACCATTTTTCTATCCCTCAAGGTGACCTCTGTGACCACTGCCCTTCTTACTGGTGAACATGATTTTAAGAGCTACAGCCTGGTCCAGCAGAGTGTGTCGATATAATGGCCTGATATATATAAAAAACAAAAACATATACCGATATACTGGCATGTCTGTCAGCAGATGTCCTGATATATTTATTTAAATAAAAAAAAATTTAATGTATTTTTCTTTATAAATATTTGTAATTATTTTAGTTCCACTGTTATGTTCACTATAACTGCACTGGTATGAGCCTCACAAATTCAGTAGCTCTACATGACACATTAAATAACTCTGCACTGCTTGTAACTGACAGCTGATAATCCAGCACCGTAAACTGAACTTCATGTAACTTTTAAATCTCACATGCAGGAGCCAAACCTCAGTGCTGTGTGTTCTATGTTGAGCAAGATTCCTTTGTTTCAATTTGGGATGTTTGTGGTATCTTTGTACCTCTGTATGCTCCCTGATGTTGGCTTAAAAACTATTAAAATGGTGATCATCACACCTCTCTTAAATGCATTGCCAATTAGTGTTGAAATTAACACGACTCATTTAATAATTGTTTGCATTTGCGTATAAATCAGTAACAAGCATTGTGGCACAGGAAAACTGGCAGAGAAAAACAACTAATTAGAAGCAAATAACCATTGGTGACTAGTTAACTGAATATTTGCTATAAAATATAAGTTATGTGCAGATGATAGAAGAGGACAAAACAAGACATTTGAGGAGAGGTAATAGTTGTCAGATCAATCGACAATAAAAATAATCATTAGTTGCAGCCCTTGTGTTTATTCCAAATGACATGTCATGCATGTGGAGCTGCCTTTCTGATTTGATTGCACCAAAGCTGAAATCTTGTTTTTTCTTTTACACAAGTATGTCCACAAGAGGTGTACAAATATAATCAGAATAGTAAAAATAAGGGCTGCAAACTAACGGTTATTTTCATCGTCAATTATTTTCATCGTCAATTATTTTCTTGATTAATCGATTAGCTGTTTGGTTAACAAAAAGGTCACAATGATGTGAAAAATGTTGATCACAGTTTCTCAAAGCCTAAGAGGACGTTCTCAAATGTTTTGTTTTGTCTACAACCCAAAGATATTCAGTTTACTGTCATAGAGGAGTTAAAAGACCAGAAAAATATTCACATTTAAGAAGCTGGAACCTCAGATTTTTTAAAATAATTGACAACTAATCAATTAATTGATTAATCGTTGCCCCTCTAATAAAAATATCTATTTTCCCACCAGCGGGGCTCACAGACTTCAGAATATTAGCTCAGACCCCCTATCTAACGAGGCAGTAACTTGTGGCCTGTGAGTTGCCTCAGGGAGCCCGATTGAAAACATATTGGATGGTAGGAATGTGCACTCCACTTATGAAAACAAAGCAGTGTGTTATGAATAAATTTGAGAGCCATGTGTCAAACTGTGCCACCTGTTTTCATGGAACAAATGAATCAGTAAAACAAACACTGCAAATGATTGGAAGAAAAGATAAAAATAATTAAAATCCCAGATCACAACATGAAAAAGCAGAGTCCGGTGCATCGTCACATAAGCTACTGAGAGGTGCCATGAACAAAAGCAGTCAATGCTACAAATTAAAAATGAAATGTGTGTGTGTGGGTGAGTGAGTGAAAGAACAGCGCTACTCGGCCTCCTCTCTCTGAATCCATCCAGCAGTTACACAACACGCCCCCCCCCCCGGAACGGGACTCACTCGCTGTGAATGTGTTCATGCATCATCATTTCTATCTGATCCCTGTGGGCTGTTTAACATAGATTCTCAAAAGTCTTCATACCTTATTTTCACTATCTCATCTTGTCCGTCTGCCAACATTTTCATGAGTTTCATGAAGGTCAAATACAGATTCTAGTGTTTATTGAAACTCAGTCTGCCGTAGTCCACACAAATACTGAGTTTGTACCGTAGTGTGAGCAACATGAACAGTGAGGGAAAAGTCACCATAAGCTGAGAAATATAACACATCCATACTGACTAGTTTCATTATTTTCCAGCTGTTCTTAGCTATGCCGCTGGTATTTAAAGTATCTCTCTAGTTCACCTTGCTATCAGCATTTTGGCTTTCTTAAAATCTGCCTTCTCATGTTACAGTTTTGGGAACAAAATTACATTGATATTGTAGAGATGTTAGGGTTGCATTCACTTGAGTTTGTTTATGAAATATGATTGTGGTTTACCTTGAGATTCACTGAAGTCTGAGGTCCATGCTCATAAGTAGACGTTATAGTTCCTGCTAAAGGTCACGTAGTTCTGGAGGAAGGATTAGCACAGTGCATGTTTCTTTCACAACACTAAGTAATCCGTCATGCATGTGTTGATCTAAACTGGCGCCTTTTGCAGACCAGAGCAAATGCAATGACTTTAGATCTACACCTGTCTGAGGAACTTGACTTCTTTAGCTTCAACATTGCTTTACTGTCCCTACATCATTTGTGCTAGATTTATTCTTACAAAAATACGCTCTGTCTGTGACTTGTTGAATGTGACCTCTGCAAGTAGTCAGTATCTAAAGATCTGTGTGGATTAGACTGCATGTCTTCTCCGTTAGATGGCGCTGTAGAGCACCAGTGGTGGCATCTTTGAACCCTTTACACCACCGGCTAACTGTCACACCACAGCTTAAGTCTGTGACCTGGCCTGCTGTCTAAAAGAGAAAGCGTATTTTTAGCTGTAGGATGGGACTGGATGGGCCGCTTATTGATGCAGCAGCAGGCTAATGGAAACAGGGTTTAATTCCTCCTGTCAATCCCCTTTTATTTAGTAGTCCAAATCAGCAGTACAGCCTGAAAGTGAAAGCTGCAGCCCAAATGTATTTTTTGATCTGTGTGTGTGTGTATGTGATTTCTTTTTGTACATATTTCTTGTTTGTGCACATGTACATATCTGAATCTTGCCATCTTTGCAACTTGCTCCTACATTTGCTCTCTTAGCACTTCAAAAAAATCACGCATAAAACACAATCTACTGACTTTAGCAGCTGGTTGTCAAGGGCACAACCAGAGAGCGAGAGAGAGAGAGAGAGAGAGAGAGAGAGGCTCAGTTGAAATCAACCTCCCCTTTCTCTCTAGGCCTCTCTCTCTCTCACTCTATCACGATAATAGGTGGGAACCTCCCCCCCCCCCCCGGCTCTGTCTGGGAGTGTTCTGGGATAATAGCATGAGGGACACCTAGTAGCATCACACAGAGGACACATAGGCACGGGGAAGTAGGCTGGAAGACTGGAGGGACCAGGCAGTGAGTGGCAGCCATGGCACACAAACATGGGCACGGGAGAGAAAGGGTGAGTCGCTACTAATGCATCACCGGGAACTCATCCAGCACACTTATTCCTAAAGATACTGCTTTATCCCACACACAGATGTGCCAGAGTTACTTTTGGGCATGTCGCAAGTTTTCTGTCTTGTTCTTTTGTCTTTCTTTTCTCCTTTTATTTTCACTTGCAACATATATGTACAGCTGAAATGCACGGTAGAAGTACCATATTCTCCTGAAGGTATTCACAGCTCAACTCACAACTCTGGGATAGCTTATTGTATTAGAGTAGCAGAAACAGAATGTGGTCTTAACACTGAGTAATTCATCATTAACAGTTTTTCCTTAACGCTGTAACCACAAGATAAGGAGTCTCTGATTCTGACATCTATATAGTGGGGGAAGAACAATGCAGAAATGCAAGAGAACTGTCCAAAACCCTCTGAATCCTCAAGAGTCCAAACTGATGCAAAACAAACATAAAAGAACTATTTTGCAAGTGTATGAGATGGAGCACCCTCTCAATTGTGAAAACAGAGACATGCAGAGATCTCATCAGTTCACACACTCCCTCACAAGCTTCTTGGGTTTCTTGATATTGACACAGTAGATTGTTGAAGCCCAGAAAGAGGGATCGTGAGATATAAACACTTAGTGAATAGAGTTTCCAGTGTTTTTTGCCATTTCTGCCAGTTGTTTTAATTTTAGATGAATGGAAGCCATCGCGGTAAGTGAAAATGTGCCCATTTAGTCTCATATAAGGCAGACGCAGTACAGCTGTGTTGTGTGTAAATGATGTTGGCTTTATGAAAGCCATTCAATCAGCCTTGGCTTCCACTAATGTGTGCATGGTGACTAACAGGTAACTGAGTCATGCATGCCAGTTTCACCCACCTATGAGCTTACACCGTTGTGTCATTACTCTTCAATGTCATAACCATTATTGCCATAAGCTTTACCTATAAGACACGGTTGTAGGCAGATGTCCGTATGTACAGTGCCACATCACACTCAAATGTCACCCAACTCGCTGTCTGACATTCATGTGTTCTAGGATTTATCATTTGTGTGTTGTGTCAACTCTGCTGGCCTGCATGTTAGTTTTTAGTCCAAACACATTCTATGGACATCTAAAATAAGAGAACAAGGAAAAACCTACGGCATTGTCACAATGAATGAAGACATTAGAAAGGATTTATCTCTGAGGCAAAGTGAGTGTTTAAGAGAGAGAAGAGGGAAATTTAAGGATAGCAAAGAGAGAAGATCCTTGCTGCTGAGAATTGACTATATCCTTGCATTATAACACTACTCTAAACATAGAGTATAAGTCAAATGATCAGGAATTAGACTCTGTCCAAAACGTCCAGTAAATATTATAAAAACTTACTCCAAAGCATTTTACATTTTACAGCCATGATACACAAAGAAGACAGACACAAAGAAAGGAACACAGGAAGAAATTAATGAAGAGAAATGTGTGTGAATGTGCATGTTAAAAGTCTTGATTGCTTGATATTATACACTGTTACACTATAGAGTGTTGTGAGGCAGACAAGAGAGACAACATCAAAGTTTGAGCTGGGATTTGAGCCAGCACGCTTGCCTCTAAGCCACCAAGACACCTGTAGGATTTCTTAGAAATACAGAGAGAGACTGTGCATAGCCTTTAGCAACGTTGCCTTTAGTAATGTTGAGGTAACATTGGTTTAAACACTTGTTTTGTGCAAAATAATGTTAATTCTTCACCCTTTTGCTAAATCCACAGTAGTGAAGGTCAGGGTGATATCAAGAATGCAATTGCACCTAAATGTTTGCCAGATAGAATATTGAGTCTCACTAGGGCTGGGCAATAAAACAATAATTATCGGCGTGTAATTTTCCTCAATAACAGTATAACAAATGTTCCATAAATGTTTGATTTAATTCATTTGAATCACGAACAAAATTAGCACTGTAGTTTTCTGGAAAGGTTTTTATTATGTTGAGGAAAAAGGACTGAAACAAAGATTTTGTGTATTTTTACACATGCATATTTGTAATTGTAATTGTTTTGAATGTGTTTGTCATGTTCTGACCATAAAGAAGTTTAAAACCACAATTAACCATCTGGTTTCTTCAACTTTCTCTGAGGAGCACAAATCAGCCTTTAAACTTGAAGGAAGTAATGATTTGACATTTATCGTGATAATTATCGATATCAAATGATGATTTTTTTTTTAGCGTGATAACATTTTTGGCCATATCGCCCAGCCCTAAGTCTCCCATAGGAACAAAAATTCATTGCCAAAGGGACTGAAACTAAACGACATCATGAGGTTCAGACCAAACTGCAGACTTCCTATTTAAATAAAATGCTGAGTAACTCATCTACTCCTTCTCACAGCCCCAGGTGTAAGCAAAATAGAAGCTACAGCCTACAGCCCACCTGGGCTTCTACGTAGGTGAAAATAAATTATTTCTGCAATTAGGTTGGGATTGTTTTGGACTATATTTGTATTGTTTGCTGGATTGACTCCTCACTGTCCTAAGTGACCCAGTTTCCTAAAGCACCTCAGGGTTAGGTCTCTCTACTGTTTCTAATGTTGTTAACTGAGTGTTGACTTCTCCTGGGGCAGCCAGACTGTTACAGTTTGATGGTGTTAAAATGACACTTAGTGGATTTGTCAGATCCTAAGTCTAATTGTAGCCTGCCAAGCCCTAAATAGAGCCAAATTCACACGAGGCACTGGCTTTTATTTAACAGCTGAACGATAGGATTTGGAAAAAATTGGATCAACCTCTGTGGTTTGATACAGTATAGTAGTAAGACTACACAGTTGAGACTTAAATATTCTGTTAAAGGCTAGTGTAGAAAGTAGCCAAGCTAGCTGTGTGCTGATCTGCTTTGTGTGTTTCCAGGTCTTTGATCTTGGGCCCTTTGAAGGGTTAGGTTGACACGATGAACCACACCAACAACTGAAGCCTGTGTATCTGAACAAAGCACAAATCACTGAGCATCTAAAAATAGGCATCAGATCCTTTCTTCCCAATCCACCTGTGATTTACTGTAACATGCTCAGGCGATTTTCCTTCAAAAGGACAGTTGTAGTGGCTGAAACAGCAAAATGAGTCCAAATATAAACTAAAAGAGTGCAAACACATTACCTTAAGCA
Source organism: Micropterus dolomieu (assembly GCF_021292245.1). Taxonomy (NCBI): domain Eukaryota; kingdom Metazoa; phylum Chordata; class Actinopteri; order Centrarchiformes; family Centrarchidae; genus Micropterus; species Micropterus dolomieu. Next base: position 19,500,952 of record NC_060157.1, on the reverse strand, counting down.
TATAACAGAGTGGCATCACTGCTAATGTGTGATGATGGCAGTGCTTTTTGTCCCTCTATACCTTGCTTCCCTGATTTCATTGTTGACACTTAATCAGCGCATACAGACAGAAAAAGGTTTAATGTTTGTTTGCCTTTTACATTTACGACGTGTAAAACAGTGCACATGGTTCATCATCTGTTCTCTTTTTCTCATTCTGGTTCTCTTTAGATCCAGTTTGCTAACGCGGAGGACAAACAAGAATTCAGCAAGTACCCTACCAAGGCAGGCCGCCGTTCCCTTTCTCGGTCCATCTCGCAGTCCTCCACAGACAGCTACAGCTCAGGTACTGCACGCCTCAATGATTCTGTCCACTTTAATTAGATGTTAAAACCCCCGCTGTATTTTGACAGACTGATTGAGACTGAGTTATTATAAACTATTGCTGCTGAGATTGAAGAACAGTGGAAGACATCTCCTCACAAATCTTCACAGTAATAGTTTGTTTTGTTCATTTGAAAAACTGACTGATGAGCTTTATGTATCTTTTTTTTAAAGTCCTAACTTGGAATGAAGTAGTTGCAGCACATATAATCATACATATTTGCATTAAAAACACATATGATAAATTGGCCAGTGTATCGGCCAACATTATCTTATAGCAGATACATCAGTATGTGATATCAGTGTCTATGGTTATCAATAACTAACAAGAAATTGCAGTACAGAAATGCCAAACTGGGTATAAGGTAATGTTGGTGTTTATTTTTCAATTGTAAAATGTCGTCCTTAGTATGTCACAATTTTCTCTAAAAAAAAAAAAATGGAATCCATATAAAGATTATTGTTTACATTATGTGTTTAGATTAAGATAATTACAACAGCCGACATATGGTAATCAGATTTTTTAAACTTCCACACATCATTATCAGGATCTGCTTTGAAAATCCATTATGGTCTGGCTGTACACAGAAGTACAATCCTGTTTGCAATACAGCGTATACATATAACACTTACAAAGTATGTATACACACACATACACAAGAAACACATACACAGGCTCCACCCTACACACGCTACATTTTAAGTATATATTTCATAATTGGCTCTTTTGTTTTTCTTTCCACAAAACTGTCCTTTTGTGTTCTCCATTTCCCAGCTGCGTCCTACACTGACAGCTCCGATGATGAGACCTCCCCCCGGGACAAGGCCCAGGTCAACACCCATGGCAGCAGTGACTTCTGTGTGAAGAACATCAAGCAGGCTGAATTTGGCCGCCGTGAAATTGAAATCGCAGAACAAGGTATATTTTGACCTCACAGGCACACAGGCTGTTTTTTTCCCCCCAGCCCATTTCTAAATATAAAATAGGGAGTGATAAATTATAGATACTTTTTGCTCATTTAGCGAAGAACACTGTGGTGATGGTGCAATGGATAAGACACGTGCCTTTGGTGTGAGAGACCCGGGTTCAATATCCCATTGTGCAAGACACTAGTTGCTCCAGAGGCGTGCGACCTCTGACATGTATAGCAATTGTAAGTCGCTTTGCATAAAAGTGTCAGCTAAATGAATGAATGAAATGATACCAGAGAATATCTGACATTGAGTTAAGTTGGATTTGCAATATTTGGTCAGTTATGGAATCACTTTTTTGAGAGAGAGGCACGTACATGCTGCATCAATCTTTCACAGTTTTTCTGTGATTATAGTGCAGTACGGTCGTATAAGAGACCTGCTATCATTGCCACTTATACAAAGAGAGCTTTGTGCTACCTGTTGCGACTTTGTTCCCAGATACGTATCACATGGTATCTGTTGTGCTGCTTAGACACTATTTGATAAAGGTCCTCTCCTCCTGATTTCAAAACAGTTTATGACCCGAGGCTGGGGCTGTATCAATATTATTCTGGAAACATGATCGGAGTTCTTTCTCTGTTCTATTCATCACTTACTTATTTTCTTCTTTTGATACCTCTTCTCCCATCTCAAGACATTTTGTTTTTTTCTCTCTCTTCTGGTTGTTTACATTGCTCATATGAGTGAAAAGTAGGCATGAGTGCTTCAGAAGTGTTCTTCTGGCTCCAGGCCTCGGTGGCAACAGCTGTTGCTAACATTGCTGTTTAATCAGTCTCCATTTTCCAGCCATTTAAATCAGCACATCCACCTTGCAGAAAGGGCTTATTTTTGTAATCAAAGTGGTACGCCATTCTTCTCAGTCCGTAAACAAGCTTCCACTAACTTTTGCTCAATTTGTCCCTCCGCAGACATGTCTGCTCTGATCTCTTTAAGGAAGAGAGCCCAGGGGGAGAAGCCACTGGCTGGGGCGAAGATAGTAGGCTGCACCCATATCACTGCTCAGACAGCGGTACGTCCTCTCTTCCTATTCTCTGCAGGTCACTGTTTGTTCTTTGCTTCTATCCCCTACCCGCACTACCTGTTCATGTATTTGTATATTACAATCGTTCCCCCCTTAGGTCCTGATTGAGACGCTGGTAGCCCTCGGGGCCCAATGTCGCTGGACTGCCTGCAACATCTACTCCACTCAGAATGAGGTGGCTGCTGCTCTTGCTGAAATAGGTACGATCCCATCCTCTCTAAGGCCAGAGTTACATATGAAACTTTCCTGCAACTCATTTGCACTTAAATCTCAATTAATGAACACAACACCATTATTAAGTATTATTAAGTTTTGTCATGGTTTGTGGATTAACATATATTTCAGATAATTAAAGAACTTGGCACTGGATGTTATCTTACAATATCTTCAATAGTAATAACTTTATCTTTGGGTTTTCTGTTATAATGGTCTATACATTAACTGTAAAGGGTGTCTACGGTGAATTAGAAAGTGTTGCTGCATCCATTTTAAAGTTAAAGTAAAGTTGCATGGACCCTAATGCAACCAGTCTGTGCATGTGCTTTCACTGTGTAGTTAGGGCTAGACAATAATTATTGCGATATAATTTTTTTAAAATAACAATATAAAAAATGTTCAGTAAATATTCAAGAAATTTTTGATTTTATTCACTTGAATCAAACACGAATTAGGACTTCATTTTTTTATTAAGATTTTTATTTTGTTGAGGAAAAATTACTGGAAAAAGCTTTTACTTAATTTAACTATATTTGTTGACAAAGATTTTATAATAATTGTTTTGAATGTTCTACCTCAGATTTGGGAAGAGTTTAAACCACAATTAACCATCAGGTTTCTTCAACTTTCGCTCATGAGCATAAATCAGTCTTTAAACTCACATATCGTGATGATTATCGATATCGAAAGATGTGAAACTTTTTACCGTGATAACATTTTTGGCCATATTTTCCAGCCCTATGTGTAGTGCTGCTCTAAAGGACAGCTGCATCAGCTGGCCTTTTCTCCTCCGCTGCCTGTCTTTGCCATTAAGTGTGTGTTTTGTTTCCTGAAGGGGTTCCTGTGTTTGCATGGAAGGGTGAGTCAGAGGATGACTTCTGGTGGTGCATCGATCGCTGTGTCAACACGGATGGCTGGCAGGCCAATATGGTATCAACCACAACAATCCCATCATAAATTTAACACAAGCCTTAGTCTATTCTCCTGTATCTGTTATATCCCTGGGGACATGCTGTGCTGCCATAAATTGTTGAGGGTTATCATTCATGCCGTTAACTCTGCTGTGTTATATCTTAGATCTTGGACGATGGCGGAGACTTAACCCACTGGGTGTACAAGAAGTATCCCAGCGTCTTCAAGAAGGTCCGGGGCATCGTGGAGGAGAGTGTCACTGGAGTGCACAGGTGAGACACAGTTTCAGTATGATGTGTTTGGGGGTTTAAAAGGAAGTGGGAATTAAAGGAAAATGTTTTTGTGTAGTTATGGCCACTGTTTGGGAAACAGGGACTCTATATGAGTAAAATGTGGATGATGGCTAAAGCTGTGACTGTTGGCAATAATGGCCAAAAATATAAGAACAAGACCCTGGTCGAAAAAAAACATTTCTCTTTTAGTGAGCAAGAAATTACAACATTAACTTGTCTGTGGTCCAGCTTATGACAGCCCATAATGGACTTTGAACAACAACTGTGGCAGAGTAATTTGATCAAACCATGGGAGTTATTTTATGGTAATTTTGTTCCTTGGGATAGTAAAATCTTGCCCACTGCCTCATTAACATTGAAATAAGCTAACATGAAGTAATGGGACTAGAAAAATAATCTAAACATATGATGTAAAAATTAGAGGAACTGTTCTCCCTTGCAAACAGGTGGGTCAAATTAGGTTTCATGCCATTTAGCAGCATTTATCAGCTGTCAGATAGTTTGACCATGTGACTGCTGTTCCTCTTCTGTCAATGTCAGTTTTTGTTTTGCATGTGTTTTCATACATTTTTAATCTTTCTCTCACCATATACAATAATTTAGCAGCTTTTTTAACTGACGCACTTCACTTTGGGCAATATGATTTGGACTCTTCAGAGTTTTGATTACCAGACTGCTTTTATAGCTAAGTAAGTAAGATATTCAAGCTGCTAAGACCTACTGCTATAGTATTGTTTTTAACTAAGATTAAGTTGCTTCTAAAAACCCTTTCCTGCGAGAGGGTTTACATTATTTTGTCCTCTAGATGGAGCTGAACTGGAGGCAAACCACACTTGAATGATACATGCTGTGTCAGCACAAACAGTATCAAAGTTATACAAGTCATAATAGTAGCAACACACACTGACACTGCTGATTGAAAAGGTCACTGGCCTGATTTAACTGGAGCCTATTTGAGAAACACGAGCACAACCGCGGGGTCACAGCAGCTGTGCATGTACAGCTCTCAATGGAATCAATTAGCCAGATGCTCCGGAAAGTATAAGGTCACACGGGATTGCTGCTCAGTTTGTTTGTGGATATGTGCATGTGTGTTGTGTGGGGGCGTATCTCCCTGAACATGTTTCCCTATGTGTCCTCTCAGATTGTACCAGTTGTCTAAGGCTGGCAAGCTGTGCGTCCCTGCCATGAATGTGAACGACTCAGTCACCAAGCAGAAATTTGACAACCTTTACTGCTGCCGTGAATCTATCCTGGATGGGTGAGGAGAATTAATCATCCAGAAAGCTAGCTTTTGTTTTGCAAACACGCTACTCTGGCTTTTTGTTTCATAGTGTGAAGAGTTTCTGGATTGGGAGTCGTGCTGGTGGATCAAAGTGTGTGTCCTTTTTTGCTTCTCTCTGTCAGCTTGAAGAGGACCACTGATATAATGTTTGGAGGCAAACAAGTTGTCGTGTGTGGTTACGGAGAGGTGAATCATTCTTTGATTTAAAAAATATATAAATCTCTCTTTTGATGGAATGACAGGTTTCAACAGGTGCAGCAGATCTGTTTTATAGATATTTCTTTTAACAACTATTGCATTGTCCTGTGGAGCGTAGGTGGGAAAAGGCTGCTGCACTGCTCTAAAGGCCCTCGGAGCCATTGTGTGCATCACAGAGATTGACCCCATCTGTGCCCTGCAGGCATGGTGAGTCACTAACCATTACCATTCAGTGCTGCGCCAACAGAAAATGTGCTCCCCTAGTTGTGCTTTTAGTTGTGCATCAGATTAGCTGTGATTCTAAAAAGACGGTTTATTATCACCATTTATTTGAAGTTGTTTTCGCTGTGTTTGTGCTGTTTAATGAAAACAAATGCGTGTATCCACACAGCATGGACGGCTTTCGAGTGGTCAAGCTGAGTGAGGTCATCCGGCAGATGGACGTGGTGATAACTTGCACTGGTACTGCGCCTCATGCAGTGACATCCATTACTTCTGCTTTGATAATCACAGTGTTTCCTGAAAACAAATGTGCACTTCATTTAAATATCCCAGTATATGTCTCTGGGTCATTAACAGACTTTTCATCTGAATGCTAAAATGCATTTTGGGTTTGCATCTGAATCATGACAGTAATCACAATCCGAATATACATGGTTGTAAATGCATTCTTGTGACAGAAGCAGAGGTTTCTATTTGATTTTCACCCTCTGCAATCATGACTTACCCTTCCTTGTACTTTATTTTTTATAGGCAACAAGAATGTTGTTACCAGAGAACAGCTCGACCGAATGAAGAATGGCTGCATCGTCTGCAATATGGGACATTCCAATACTGAGATTGATGTGGTAATGTGTCTTTATATTTGTATTTAAATATTTGTGTGTGGGAATTTCTATTTACATTCCTAACTTTGAGAACACAGAGACAACAGTTTCAGGCCAGCATGAGCTTCAGTGCAGGTCCAAGAACATTAAAACATATTGCACAACTTTTCTCCAGTACACCATGTTTTATTCACTTCAACAACTGTTTTTTTTTTGTTTGTTTTTTAAACCTTCTTTAGTGTTGTCTGAGACTTAAAAAAACTATTTACAAAATACTATATTTACACCTTTGGATGCAAAAAATGTATTTCTGTATTCTTTCAACCTAATTGTTCAAACAAATTTTTCAAAATATCTATCTTCTGTCTCTTCATGTTTAGTCAAGTCAGTCTGTGGTTGATCTTAACACATCCAACTCTGTACGTTTCAGATTGTTCTAAAAAAAAAAAAACTCTTCATGTCTAATTCCTCATTTTACCCTCTCAGGCTTAAAGTGCCCAATTTAGAAATCCAGAATGCCTCCCTTTTAAGAACAACTTCTCTGCTGGATGAATCTCTTTCTAATTTTTACTTTTATTTTTTACATCTTGTACTTGCATTATCTATTATTTGTTTGATTGGGTTGATGTACTTTTCTACATGCACATGTTAGCAAACTATCTGTGTTGTGGGAAATTCTCTCACCTTAATTCTTTCACCTGTATTCCATTTCTGTTGTCATGCAGTTGTACGACTGACCTGTTTTTCATGTCCTCAGGCGAGTCTACGCAGCCCTGAGCTGACATGGGAGAGGGTGCGCTCTCAGGTTGACCACATCATCTGGCCAGATGGGAAGAGGGTTGTTCTGCTTGCAGAGGTAAATTCCCTCTAAACTGTGTCTCTTATGTGTTTTAGCACACTTAATTGCTTATAACACCGCACATAAACCCACACAAAACTCCGACTATTTCTTACGTTTACTCTGGACTAAGAAGCATTTCTGTTATATAGTGTGGTGTTAGAATTGTAAGATGATTAACTGTGGGTCATCTAGCATGGAGGGTAAAATCCTGATAATCCCCTCGGTCTATTTAATCTAGGGTAACGTTCAAGCATAAAAAGGCCTGCAGGTGTCTCACTCTAAGTCAGCCAACAGCTACAGTGTGCTCTGTGGTTCATACAGCAGCTGAATACTTTGATGTTATCGCTTACTGTGTCTGTATAGAATCAAGTTCTACTGTTCAGTTCATACCTGTGCTCTGTTATTTCTCAGGGCCGCCTCTTAAATCTGAGCTGCTCCACGGTGCCTACGTTTGTGTTGTCCATCACTGCTACAACTCAGGTTAGTAGTTTGGCCCAGTCTGTGCAGTCCTTCACTGGCACTTAAGGGCCAACGTCTGGTGCAGCAGAAGGACACATGTCCCTCTCACTACACCACCCTGTTTTTGTAGTAAAATATAGTTTCCTGGTATATTAGTCTTACAACCATTGTGTGTTCTGTGTTGTCTTTAGGCCCTGGCCCTGATTGAGTTGTTCAATGCACCAGAGGGGCGGTACAAACAGGACGTGTATCTCCTGCCAAAGAAGATGGGTAAGAAAGTGCAGACTCAGTTTACAAATCTTTAAAAAAAACTGCATAACAATGATTAGTTTAAAAGGCATGTTGCAGCCAGTTTCTAATGCCTACTTTATTTGTGTTGCTCAGTGGTGCCACCTTGTGATTTGACCTAAAGATTACACCGTCCAGTGAACCAAAACATAATGTAGGCTAGAACAAACATCTCCCTCCACACAGCGTAGATTGCAATCCGTGTCTTTCCTTCCAGATGAGTATGTGGCCAGTTTGCACCTACCAAACTTTGATGCCCACCTGACAGAGCTCTCTGACGAGCAGGCCAAGTACATGGGCCTCAACAAGAATGGCCCCTTCAAACCTAATTATTACAGGTAGCTGCCCCCTCCCCCGTGTATATCTGCCAATATCTTTAATTGTCTAGTATTTCGTGTATTTTTTTTTTACCAAGATGTTAAATATACTGTATTAAATATACGAATTAACACTGTATTTTTTTCACAGGTATTAATTAGAGTGATCCTCTGATGGTGTGATCCTCAGCACACAGTTACGCTGGGAAACAACAGAGATATCTATTTTATTTTCTAAATTGCTACAAAATGGAGGAATTATTTTACTTATGCTGAATGTAACTTATTAATAGCACTTCAGACATGGTGTTAAATATGAAAAATAAAACATGTAGGAAACATAAGAGTAAGACTTGTAGGAAACATATGATGTATAACTAACATTTTACATGTCTTGTCATGTGTTTAAAAGCAAAGGCCTGCTTGCATGCTTTCATGTGTACGTACTTATTTAGTTGCTAATGCTTATGTTACTTGATCACAAAGTTGTTGATTTGTTTGTTTACCCTATTTACGCACAGTGCCAAATGATGGCTGATAAGAATGGAGAAATATTTATGTTTTGTCTGTCATTAAGATTTTATTAGTACATTCTATGAGCCGGGGTTCGGGCTGAGCCAAAATGAACTCTGTATTACAATGTACATTATTTTAGAAATGTTATATAATCTCATTGAATGGTATCTGCATACATGCCCTAAAAAGTAACATCCAGTCATCCTTTCTATTACAATAAAGTACAGTGATGAAATATCGCACTTGTTATATAAATATGACCCACTGTTGTTTATTTTAAGAATTTATAATAGTCTGAGAAAGGCTGGCTGCATTTTAAGTCCCTGACCAAAGGGATGTTTAATGTGTTAACAACAGATTAAGATGTTATGTTAAAGATAACAGGCTGTATGCATTCCTAAAAAGGAAGTACTGAAAAGGTTGAGGAGAAGGAGCCAGTAAAACAACTGCTGTGACTTCCTTCATTTAATACCAAGTTTCCATTTGCTCACTCAAATTCCAGCTGAGATCTGTCTGACTGAAGAGAAGCGGTCAGCTGTTTAGTGTTTTGACTGGATAATACCTTTAAGGCCATAGTAAGAATGTGCCTTTGAAATAATTTATAACACGTAAATATAAGCACTGACCTTAATTAAATGAACATTCCTCTTTTGTAAAACCACATCTATTAGTGGTACATTTAATGTCTTCCTTCCACTGCTTCTGGTGTTAATTGTAACTCTAATGTATGAGCTATCTGTTGAGAAAAGATATTAGACTTTTTGTTTGCCATATGATTGTCATTGTCTTAATTTGATCCTACAGGGTCACCCAAAGTAATATTCCATGTTATCAAAATGCACAAGTGTATACTATGTATGTAAAAGAATGCATAAAATCAGCAATAAAGCGAGTTCTTTTACCAGAGAAACGTAACTTTAAACAAGTTGTCGTGTTTTATACCAAGGAGAACAAAACCACACAACGAAAGAGAGAGGCCTCTGTAGGTCAGTGTTTGTACATGTTTGTCATTATTTTGTGGATAAAGCTTGCATTCATGGCTGCTAACACTTCCACATACCTCCCTTAATGTGCCTTACTGCTACATTCACTACATTGTGTTCCCTCGCTGTCAGCCCTGCTGGCTGAGCGTCAAACTGCTGTCCTGCTCTGGAATATTCACCGGCTCTTGCGCACCAGGCCAGCTGCATTAGTTGCTAATATTAACAGTTGAGTCACTGAGCTTGGAAGAGGGTTGAGGTGGGGGGCCTGGGAGTGTTCTGGAAACCTGGTTGTAACTACATAAGCAATGGGCCCGAGTCAGTCCAAGCATTATTTTAAGAAGAACCACACACAGGCGAAAGCTGACGGAAAGGACACTACTCAGGGAGACTCCTGAGATCCTTCAACATCTTTGAGCAACAGAGAGATTATCACTGAAAGTAAGTAGCAATTTGATTATAAGATTAGATTATATGAGGTGACAGACTTCTTAGTGTTGTGACATATCTGTAATGGTGTTAGGTGCATCCTTGGGGCATTATTTTAATCAACTTCCCACTTTCCTAAAAGATGACAATAAAACTTACCACTACTAATGAATCAGTTCTGCTGTATATTATGGCTTTATTAGTGGTGGTGTGGTTAAAATCAATTCAAGCTTGTGGTTTTGGACAATTTCTAGGAAGAAACATTTCTAATTTATGGAATACATAACTCAGTGGGATATGGTTAACCACTCACAGTCAATATTTGTTAGATTTTTATTTTTGTAGTGGAATAATTACATTAAACTTTTGTCATTAAATAGCATTCTCAGCCGTGGATAATTAATAATAAGGATTTTCACTCAGTGTTTATTTAATTTTAACTGTGCCTCAAACACTGTCTGATATTTAGATGGACAAAAATTATGGCACTACAACGTCACAGTGCTCAGTGCTTTCATGTGCAGCATTAGAAAATTAAAACATGACGTTTCTCTATTTTTTCTAGGACCTCCAAATCAACAAGCAAGATGTCCTCAGCTAAGGCAATATCTATTGGCATTGATCTGGGCACCACTTATTCTTGTGTCGGGGTTTTCCAGCATGGCAAAGTGGAGATAATTGCCAACGACCAGGGCAACAGGACCACACCCAGCTATGTGGCCTTCACCGACACAGAGAGGCTCATAGGAGATGCTGCCAAGAACCAGGTTGCCATGAACCCCACCAACACAATCTTTGACGCTAAACGGCTCATCGGGAGAAAGTTTAACGACCCCGTTGTCCAGTCTGACATGAATCTCTGGCCTTTCAAGGTGATCAATGATAACGGAAAGCCCAAAGTCCAGGTGGAGTATAAAGGGGAGACTAAGGCCTTCTACCCAGAGGAAATCTCCTCCATGGTCCTGGTTAAAATGAAGGAGATTGCTGAGGCCTACCTGGGACAGAGGGTGTCAAACGCAGTCATCACAGTTCCAGCTTATTTCAACGACTCTCAGAGGCAAGCCACCAAGGATGCCGGTGTGATCTCTGGACTAAATGTTCTGAGGATCATCAATGAGCCCACAGCAGCAGCCATAGCCTACGGCCTGGATAAAGGTAAAAGAGGAGAGCGCAATGTGCTCATCTTTGATCTCGGTGGAGGAACCTTTGATGTGTCCATCCTCACCATTGAGGACGGCATCTTTGAGGTGAAATCCACTGCAGGAGACACCCACCTTGGCGGGGAGGACTTTGACAACCGAATGGTCAAACACTTTGTAGAGGAATTTAAAAGAAAACACAAGAAGGACATCAGCCAAAATAAGAGAGCAGTGAGGAGACTGCGCACAGCTTGTGAGAGAGCCAAGAGGACCCTGTCCTCCAGCACCCAGGCTAGCATCGAGATTGACTCTCTTTTTGAAGGCATCGACTTCTACACCTCCATCACAAGGGCACGCTTTGAGGAGCTCAACTCAGAGCTCTTCAGAGGAACACTGGAGCCAGTTGAGAAGGCCCTGCAAGATGCCAAGTTGGATAAGTCCAAGATCCATGAAATCGTCCTGGTTGGTGGCTCCACAAGAATTCCCAAAATCCAGAAGCTCTTGCAGGACTTTTTTAATGGCAGAGATCTGAACAAGAGCATCAACCCAGATGAAGCTGTGGCCTATGGTGCTGCAGTCCAGGCTGCAATCCTCATGGGTGACACTTCAGAGAACGTCCAAGATCTGCTGCTGCTGGACGTGGCTCCCCTGTCTCTGGGCATTGAGACTGCAGGCGGAGTTATGACGCCTCTAATCAAACGAAACACCACCATCCCCACCAAGCAGACCCAGATCTTCTCCACATATTCGGATAACCAACCAGGTGTGCTGATTCAGGTGTATGAAGGGGAGAGAGCCATGACCAAAGACAACAACCTCCTGGGAAAGTTTGAGCTCACTGGTATCCCTCCTGCTCCCCGAGGTGTACCACAGGTGGAGGTAACTTTCGACATCGATGCCAATGGAATTCTCAATGTGTCCGCCGTCGACAAGAGCACCGGCAAGGAAAACAAAATCACCATCACCAATGACAAGGGCCGCCTTAGCAGAGAGGAGATAGAGCGGATGGTACAGGAATCTGAAAAGTACAAGGCAGAGGATGACATGCAGAGGGAAAAGATTGCAGCGAAGAACTCACTTGAGTCATACGCCTACCACATGAAGAGCAGTGTCGAGGATGAGCATATGAAAGGAAAGATTAGCGAGGAGGATAAAAAGATGGTAATTGACAAGTGCAACCAGACAATCTCCTGGCTGGAGAACAACCAGATGGCAGAGAAAGACGAGTATGAGCATCAGCAGAACGAACTAGAGAAGGTGTGCAAGCCGATTGTGACAAAGTTGTACCAGGGCGGTGCACCATCGGGAAGCTGCGGCAGCCAAGCAGGAGGCAGCTCTAATGGCCCCACTATCGAGGAAGTGGACTAAAACCGGATGGCAGCATTTTGTTTACATACATACTGTTGTTTGGTCCTAAAATATGTGATTTCACTGATTTTTTTTCTTGACATGTGAAAATAAAAATACTTAAAACAAAATGCAACTCTCCTTTATTTGTTCTTGTAATGCACAATTTACAGATGATTTTTAATAAGTGATGTTCATTCCAAAAATCGATGCATCTTTCACAGCATATGGTGACCTACTGTAATGCTTACTCCAATCTGAAACTTTATCTTTATCTGTAATTTCAAATAGGGGCTGGCCTTTGAGGCTTTACTAATTAGACTACAATTTTATTGATCTTCAAGTCTCACAAGGAGATCTGGTAATAATCAAACTCACTCTGCAGACTGGTTTCAGCTCCTGGTTCCAATCATAAATTCTGAGTTGGGAAAGTTTTGTTCCAGCATATTTCCAACATATTTTGATGCTTGATACTCTTGTGACTCTGAGCCGAAAATTCACTTCTGGAAATATTAAATGTTTTTAGTAAAGATGCCTGACTGGTACTTTAGAAACTTTTACCCTTGTTTTTCATGAATTTGGTGAATTTCTGTGAGTGTGATCTCTCTTTTTCTTGTTTTGTAATATGTTTTATAATTTAAAATGTTTAAATGTGTTTATTACTAAAACACAATATTTTGTGTAGTCATTTAAAACTCACTTTGCTTTTGGAAGCCCTGCTGACGTTTTTCCTTTTTTTCCTCCTGTGGTACCTGTGCAAAGGATTTAAAGAGTATTTCCACCACCTTTTCACTCAGCTACATATATTTGACAGCTTAGTTTGCAAACGAAATGCTCTGCACACCCACTCAGGTGTTGTTTTTTTATTACTCTCTGATCTGAGACCTAGGTGAGGTGTAAGCTGGGTGGAACTATGAATTACGTGATGTCACCAAGCTAAGAATGAGCCCCGACAGATACCACAAAACCAAGAAGGGTGAGATAAATGTCAAATTATGTTATGACCCCCAGCAAGGCTCCTTTCCAAAGAGGTCTAACATAAACACAGCCACCTTGTATAAAATAAGTCCCCATAATATTTTCTACACAGAACTTTAACTTGTAACAGATTATTTTTACTTTGTGATAGTCTGTTGCTACTTCTGCTTAAGTAAAGCGATTGAACACTTCCTCCACCACTGATAATCACTAAATAATCATTATTGCTGAGTGGCTGATTGAGAAGTCTCGCAAAACATGTTGATCACTGAATAATCCACTAGGTGGCGATTTTAGATTGTGTCAGCAACACATGAGTCTCGTAAACACACTAAAAGCTACTTGTTGGATCACACTTAGTAGATTCCTAGGAATCTCAATAATCTTGGGCTACCCCTGGAAATTAGGCCTCCAGTAAAATCACATCTGGATATGTCAGTAAACATATTGATTCCACTGATGAAACATAAATTTTAATACAACGAGTGAGAAAATGGGCTAATTTAAAAGGTTGGTCTGTGTGGTTGTCTTTGCATATCATACAGTGGAAATATCCGCGAATAATCAGGACAGTATAATGGAGTGGTTTCTGTGCACTCCTTCTTGTAGTACTACTCCATCCGTGTATGCAAGTAGCCAGTACGTCCCTATATTCTCACATGCACGAGTGGACATATCATAAACACATGTTGTACAACCTAGAAGCAATAGCAAAAGGTAGAGTGCAATACACAACAATTCAGATTGTGCTCAGTGCTGTACGCTTTGCAATTAGTCTTCTATATGTCTCTTTATTTATTACAAAATGTGGTTTAAATATGTAGCCTACAATATTCCACACACTCCATCATCCCGTCCTCTCTCTCTAATTAGAGGGAGTGGTTCAATAATGCGCCAACTTCCGCCAGCAGCCAAATAGTTAAACTGTCGAGCCTGTTGTTGAACGCACCATCCAACCGGGCTGTGTCGCTAAGGGAAGATAGGCTACTTGTAGAGAAGCAACAGATCCCCCAGCTGGAAAGCAACAACACATCTGGCGCGCGAGCTGAGCGTTTTTTCAGCAGGAGGAGCTGGAGCAATATCTCGGATTAAATTGAACGGGATCATTCTCAGGCGTCCTCGTCTTGTGCGGAGAAGAGAAAAGTTGTCAGGAGTAGGCTAATAGTTTTGGATTTTGGCGTTGCAGGATTTGGATACCATTTGTCAAAAGGGGGGCGAGGAGTGACAAATTACTTCATGTTTAGTGGTCCATCCTACAGGCCCGTAGCCTAGGCTATTACCGTGCGTAATTAACCAGTAGCCTATATTTTTTTTGTTGGCAACAACCTTGTGTTCACGGCGGGAAATAAGCGCAACATCTGAAGGCATCACTTTAAACCACATTGTGCCATCTGTTCGACGAAAATAAATAAATAAATAAATGCAGTGAGCCTGATCACCTGCGTTTTGTTGCGACATCAGGCTGAGTTTTGTAACAGGTGGTTTTTACCACTTTGGCGCTGTACAGACCGTTAGGTTATTTCTCTTTTATAAACGAGACACGGGACATAATAAGAGCTTGGGTCTGAAATGAGGGCGCACTTTTGCTTTAATTCTGTGATTTTTGTACGAGTGGACAATCCCTCCGTCTAAATGATAAGCTCGGTGTGTGTTTCCTCTTACCGAGGGCGCAAGTCAGGCAACAAACCTCCGTCTAAAACATGTCTGAAGGAGGAGATGGCCAGAGGTGAAGACTCGGACAAAATTATCATCAACGTGGGCGGCACTCGTCATGAAACCTACAAGAGCACCCTCAGGACCCTGCCAGGGACCCGCCTGGCGTGGCTGGTGGACCCCGACACGCAGGTCAGTTCAGACTCGGACGCAACGACCCCGAGTGCCACCGAGTTCTTCTTCGACAGGCACCCGGGCATCTTCGCCTACGTCCTAAACTATTATCGAACCGGCAAGCTGCACTGCCCAGCCGACGTCTGCGGCCCGCTCTTCGAGGAGGAGCTGGCGTTTTGGGGGATTGACGAGACCGACGTGGAGCCGTGCTGCTGGATGACCTACCGGCAGCACAGGGACGCGGAGGAGGCCCTAGATATATTTGAACCGCCGGACCCCGAGGACACCGACGACGACAGAGAGATGCCTAGACGGTTCGGCATAGAGGACTGTCCCGACAGGTCGAGGGGCTGCTGCGAAGTTTGGCAGCCGAAGATCTGGGCTTTGTTTGACGACCCATACTCGTCCAGAGCAGCCAGGGTGAGTTCACCAGGTGTTTTCACCTCTGAGCGCTTTAGTGTCAGCCTGAGACCATAAACACTGCAGGTGATTTTCCATTCAGGGGAAAAAAGTGCGCATGTTGTCCTAATCAACAGGTGTCTGCAAGTGTGTGTGTGTGTGTGTGTGAACTATCTGCGTTTGTATTTACGCTTTTCACGTCGAGGTTTTTGTATTATTTACCCCTCACAATTAGGATTTTTTCGTACCAGATGTTTTAGTCTAACGTCTAGACTGTGTCTAGCTCTTGTCTGAAAAGTCAACAGCATGGTTCAATTTATTTACATTTATTTCACTAGGATAATTAACTCAACACTCAACACTAATTAGGCTACTGAGTACTCCTGGGTACCCTAAGATAAACACGGGCACAATAAAACCATAAAAGACTTGAAATAATAGCAACAGTCTGCCAGTCAAGTGGACTGGCGTCCACATCATACTCTTATGTGGCCTGAAATGTTACTGTTCTGTTGTTTAGTAGTAAATCTACCAACTCAGTGATTCAGTATCTTCATGTGAGTGTAGACAACTTTTTCAGTGTTGCATGCATTTCACATTAATGTCTGCAGTTTTTCATCCTTACAACACTGACATCCATGTTTAATTTTAATGACATGCCGGATTTCTCAGAGTTTTAAAAAATTCTGGGGAGTTTTTGGCAGGTTGAGTTGAAGGTGGTGAGATTCTTTGTGTGAAAGAAAGTTGTTGTTTTTTTCAGGACAGTTCTGCTTTCTGGCCACAGTTCATATCTTCACATCTGTTTCATTGGCTTTGTTTCCAGGAAAAGACTCACCCACACATAATAGGAACTAAATCTGAACATCCTAAAAAGAGTAGCACAGTGAACATCCTCTATACCTTTTAACAGCAGCTTAAAGGGAAATCTTACAAACACCAGACATACCTCTGTATGATAAATATTTTAAGCTTATTTGTTTGAGTTGGCTAATATTGGGAAAGATGATACTCACATGGCTCTCTGTGAATGTAACACAGAGCCAGTTAAAACACAAATGACTGAGTGTGTTACTGATGTGGGGAAAATGATTTTTGAGATATTAAGATTGAAACACGCATGGACTATAAGGGATGTCTTCATGCTACAACATATCCAACGTTATGGCAACAGTTTGGAGAAGACCATTTGCTTTTGCTCAACATGATTGTGTCCTTGTGCACAAAGCCAGGTCCATAAAGACATTGTTTTCCCAGTTTGGTGTGGAGAAACTTGTCTGGCCGGCACCTGACCTCAACCCCATCCAACACCTTTGGGTTGACCTGGAATGTCGACGGCGAGCCAGGCCTTACTTTGGCATCAGTGGTGGACCTCAGTAATGCTCTTGCGACTGAGTGGGAGCAAATCCCTGCAGCCAGTTTCAAAAATCTCTGTCTGGCAAGACAAAGCAGATACAAGTGCATCTCAGAAAATTTGAATATCGTGGAAGAGTTCATTTTGTCCTGTAATTTAAGTCAAAAGGCGAACCTTTCATATTCTATTTCATATAACTATTTCAGGCCTTTTTTGTTTTTATCTTGATGATTATAGCTTAAAGCTAATGGAAATCAAAAATCCATATCTCAAAATATTAGAATAAAGAATGTATAATACAGAAATGTTGATCTGAGGAGAGCCTTTAATCTCTGTCTGGTTCAGTACACACAATCACAGTCATGGGGAAGACTTCTGACTTGACAGTTGTCCAGAAGACACTCATTGACACCCTCCACAGGGAGGGCAAGCCACATAAGGTCATTACTGAAATGGCTACCAGGAGATTTTAAAGCACTTTATGCTTCCTTCTGTTCACAAGCTTTATGGGGATGCTGGTTTCTTTTCTAGCAGGACTTGGCACCTGCCCACAGGGCCAAAGCAACATGATATTACTGTTCTTGATTGGCCAACCGACTTGCCTGACCTGAACCTCATAGAGACTCTATGGGATATTGTCAAGAAGACAATGAGAGACAACAGACCCAACAATACAGATGAGCTGAAGGTCGCTATCAAAGTAACATGTAAGTAAGTGCCACAGTCTAATTGCCTCCGTGCCACGCCGCATTGATGCAGTACTTCATGCAAAAGGAGCCAAGGTCAAGTGTTTCTGTATAATACATTCTTTATTGTAATCTAATATTTTGAGATACAGATTTTTGATTTCCATAATCTGTAAGCCATAATCATCAAAATTAAAACCAAAAAGGCCTGAAATATTTAACTTTCTATCTAATGAATCTAGAATATATGAAAGTTTCACTCTGTGACTTAAATTATGGGGGGAAAAAATGAACTTTTCCAAAATATTCAAATTTTCTGAGATGCGCCTGTAATTGCCTTTTCGTTATGAAATTTAACCACAATTGTTCAAAATAGAGAAAACGCTGTTTCATGACAAAAAATACACTGCTGCTGAAGTGTTCCCACACATCCTGTTCACGAGTCTTTGAAAAACTGAATGTACATCCATGTACAGTAAATCAAACCATATAGTAAACAGAAGAATAGGGTCAAAGTACACATATTAGAGAAAGATAAATCCATTTGTGACATTAAGAAATTTAATCTACAGTGTTGCGTGAAATACCACTGCCCTATTTTTGCTCATTTGTCCTCATTTGCGAGTATTATCATTCAAAGGCTGTTATCATGTCACAGCTGAAGTGTTTTACATGAATATTTCTGATTTTAAATCAGAAAGTTTCTTCTTTCATCTTGATGAACAAGATACACTTCTGTTTGGTTTATCGCTAAAATAAATGTTGTATGTATGTGCAAATTAAAATCAATTTACTCTCATTTTTTCCACAGGGGAAATCAGCACACTGTAAGTGTTTTAAAGCATGCCATGCCTAATGGCTTAGCAACAAAAGCGGCAGAGTGCTAAGTGAAGTAAACGTGAAAGCAAGTATCGAGTGTCACTATAGCAGGATTTATCAGGCAGCTTTCATGGGTCAGAAAGAAAAATAAATTTAGTCCGGAAAGAGAGAAGCTGCTACTGCTGAACCGTCTATCAAGAGACTCTCGCAGTGTTGGGGAAAGGATAGTGTTCTTATTGCATGCCAGTCACACTACAAATAGTGTTTATTTTAGCTTCTCGTCCAGGTGGCATTTGCAGGCTGTCACTGTAGAACAGCTGACATCTCTGAGTCACAGCTGCCACTGCGTTGGCACCAGCTAAAGATGACTGCGCTGTACTTGCCAGTTTATCACGTTTCTCACCACTGAATATTTGTAAATGAATTAACTTGGGATTTCGGGAAGTTCTACTAAAAAAACAACCATAAAAACCCAGCAGTGGAAGTATGTTTCTGGAAGTATGTATTAAGAATGAGTGACTGTGGCTCCGTATTGACCCAGTCATAATGTTCCTTGTCCATTTCCTCTCCAGCCGATTCATGTACATATGTTTGCTCTGTGTGCATTCTGAATGGATGCAGAGTGCATTTTGAGAGGGACTCATGTTACCTTTTATGGCCTTTTATTTCAAAAAGCCTCTGAGCTCATCTCAGGTAATGTGATTCTTGAAAGTCGGAGGGAAGTTAATCTGTCTATCATTTAAGCCACATCCTCCTCACTATCAACAAAGACAGGCTCTGTGAAAGTCACACATGAAGCCTCTATACTGATAATGGCCCCACTCACAAATCATAGACATGAGGATCATATAGAGCTGCCACAGCGAGTGTAACAGCCTTAACATAAAGTGCAGTCAGAATGTATCAGAACAGTAATGGCTCTTTACTCCAGCACATTAGATTTGAAATGAAGCAATGACTGAGATCACTGTGCTGACTCTCAGCTTTAACTTGAGGGTGTTTACATTCATATCAGATGAACTTCGGATGAATTGTAGTCCTCAATGGACAGGCCAGGCGGCATGGCTGAGTGCTCAGTTGGTCTACCACTTTGCTCCTGACTAAAATATCTTGCTGGTTTAGGTGGATTGCTATGCCATTTTGTAGTGACGTTCGTGTTCCCCAGATGATGTGTCCTACTGACATTGCTGAGCCCCTGACTTTACCATCTAGTGCCAGGTCAAACTTTAAATGTTTCCTATACCTATTTAACATCTGCAAAACTAATGACATTGCCATCAACCATGACCACGTTCATTGTGGTAGCATGCTAACGTGCTAAGCTAAGAGGGTGACAATGACAAGTAAACATTTCACCTGCTGAACATTTACATGTTAATATTGTCACTGTGAACATGTTAGCACTCTTTAATTTTAGCATTTAGCGGAAACCCGCTCTGTGCCACTAACATAGTGGTAGACTCTACACAGTAAATTAAATTCCCTAAATTTAATTTTAGCGACAGGAATTAATTGGACAAGTTAAAATAATCTCATTATTAAGTAATTACAATTATGGTTTTGTTGTAAATCCTTTGTAGTCAATGACTGGCTGAAGCTTATGAGTCAGAGATCAGGTATCTTCCCGATGATGCTTTTCCATACATGGACACATGTTCAAGTGTCAAACATTCTTGTTTGGCCTTTGAACCTCCTTGGCTGCCTTGTCTTCATGGTTAGGATCACTTACTGCTGTAGTGGAGTGCTGTAGGGCTGCAGTTTTTGCCCCCCCCCTCCACACCACACACACACATTTCCTGTCTCTCTCTTCAGCTGCTCTATCAATTAAAAGTAAAAAGCCCCCCCCTCCCCCAAAAAGAGCTACAATTTCCACACTGTTCACAAATATGGATGTGAACAGTCTCAAATATCTTTTAAACCTGAAAGTCAGAACATTATCCTGACCAGGCTTTTTAATCTTAGTTTTGTTACACGTGACAATCAGACTTGACATTAACATTAAGCCCAAACCTGATAACTTTGCTCTATCTTCCCACATGCAATATTTCATTAATTCCACAGCTCTGCTGCCTGTAATTAATCACCACTGTGTGTGTAATAGTTTACAACTTGTTATCAGTGGTGAGCAATTAAAGCTGCCTTTCCCACAGAAAAGAGCAACATACTTTATCCCACGTAGAGAAAGAAATCAATTTGTCTTTGTTGTGAGACCAAGGGATTAATTGATTTGTGAGGTCATATGCATATTATCTGGATTCTAAATTTCCATTAACCATTTGGAAAAATAAAATGCTGTTTTCTTTTAATTTGTTCAGATTTTGCATATACATTGTTTACTGACTGATTTTTACGTTCAGACTCGGACTGGATTAGATACTTTTGATTTGTCAGTTTGTTTATTGTCAAGTTAGAGATGTTTAAATCTCTAACTTAATTCTAACAGATATGCAAACTTAATTCATGTGTTATTTGCCATTAACTTACTCATACTGCTATATTTATTATTAAATATTAATAGTGGGTGGGACGTCTAATCCTAATTTTAAATAAATATTGACATCTCACCTTTGTCTTCGGGGAATCATATCAATGTATTCAAATTTTGCAGAAAGAGTTTCACCACATCTTCATCCAAACCATGTGTTTACTTTTAGGGCTGAGGTGATGTTCAAGAATAAAAAAGAAAATATTGGTCAGTATCTTTCAATAAGTTGCTTTGGTCATTGCTAATTCTGAAACTCATTCGCACACCTCACATTATGTCCAGTGTGACGCCCAGCTGTAAAATAATGAATGAGCGCTTTGAGCAGAACCTCTTATTCATCTGGGCCCGGCTTTCACAGCGCTGACACCTTTCTCTGCTGCTTGCTGAAAGGAACACATCATCAAAGCAGCACAGCCTTGTCATGACACTTTTATAACACTGAATTCTCAGTGAAAAAGGGATGTAATCCTGTGTGATTATGTTGGTTGTTTATTCTACTCGGTTTTAAGACGTTTGCTGAATTTAGAGTGGCTGTGTTGCTGTGAGATGCATCACAAAGTCTGCACAGAGTTGCAGACTTTATAGACTTTTGTTTGCAGACCAAAAAAAACAAAAATACACATTACTGAAAATAGCATCTTCCACATAAACCAAGGAGCAGTTATCAGTGATATGTATTGTTGGTATTTGAGCTGCAACTTAATAAGCAGATTTCCCTTTTTAAAAGCCCTTGAGTTAAAAAAAAGTTTAGATTTGTTCTTGATTTTAATAAATGATTTAATATAGACCATTGAACTGAATTCATAACAGTTTGTTCATCAGTTTAGAATATTTGCCAAACAATACTGCAATTCTGAACTGTTCTAAACAAAGACTGTTGATATTTGAAGTTACCCCTCCTTTCAGCACTCTTTCAGAAGCTCCGCCCTCCAAATTCACGGACACGCATTGTCATGACAACCAGTCTGACTCGGCCAATATATGTCAGATTCCTCAGTTTCTGGTCGAGGACATGTTGCGTTAATGAGGCGGCATGTTTTTTGCTGCACTGTAGAATGTGTGACAACAAGACTGACAATATTTAAATATGTATTAGCAAGCAATTAGCATGTATAAGCAAAATACTTTTCTAAGCCATGGAGACTTTGTTTTTCTCTAGCGTTGAAGTCAATGCTACCTTTGACGCTTATCCCCTTCACTCTTTCTTTAACAGTTGGCAAGCAACACATGGGAGTTCCGCTTTAGTCTTGAGAAGCTTCAGTGTTTATTCACCGTACACTGTAAATTAAACTGTACATTTACTGCTACACAAGGCTTATTGCTGACCCGTTTTCTATCTGACACAACTCACCGGGGCACCCGTTCACACCCTTGCTCGTCTCTTCCTCCTCTACCACACACACACTGCTGCTACAAAGCTAATATAGCTAACCAGTTGAGATCAGCCATCACAAACATGACAACAAATAGACAAGACATTACTGACCTATCGTTTGTGTGAAACAGCAAAGCAAACATTAATGTTGCTCACCGGTCGAGCAGAAACAGAGCCACCTCTGTGTCCATTTTCAATCCTTTAGATTTATCCAGCATTGAAACGCCTCACCGATATGCGGGGCCTCGCCTTGCCTGGTCATACAACTTGTTTCATATGTTGGTCTCTTCAGACCTTTTCCTCTTGGGCTGTTTCTCAACCATCTTCACAGCGCCTAGAGTCCTGGGATGAGTCCAGCATGTTCGAAAGTACCTGTGTTTGTTTACAACATGCACGAAATGGAACAATGTTGTGGCTGCTCGCTCCAAGCAGCTTTGCTTGTGTTGTATTTACAGACCCAGGGCTATGTAGGAAAAGCGGATTTTTTTTAGAGCACACAAAAAACCCATGAGGAAATATTTGCTGAATTTAACAAAAAGTGTATTGGATGACAATCGCAAAGGATCCTTTTAACCCTTTATGACCTGCCATAGAACAATTCCGCCAGAGCATATCTAAGTATTTTTTCATGCTGTACTGTCAATTTTTGGAGCATTTTCATATGCCATACATTCCTTACAACCCCAATTTGAAGGCTATGTATGTAATAAATTACTAATAAATCAATAAATAGCTGAAAATTGTAATAAACACCCAAAAAAATTCAAATCGTTTTTTTATTTCCAATATATTTTTCAAAATACATAAATATAACAAATACCAATCTCAAACTTGTCAGTCTAAAAAACTTCCATAAAACACTTTAGAACAACACACAATTGATTTGAACTATGTACATAAATTAGTTTGTAAGATACATTCATTTTTATAAACAGTGCACTTAACGCCTTTTTAGCATATTTCTTTTGAGAGCAATGTTGATTACACAATTGGTAAAAAACAAAAGACCTTATTAAATATTCAATTACACTACTCTATATATTCAATTATACTCTATACACTACAATTAAGTGGTTAAAAAACTTTTCATTATAGGAACTGAACATGCAAAAAGACTGATAACACTTGACAGGTGAGGGTGTGCCTTACACATGAATAGAGTGCCTTTAAATTTGTATAATAAAACAGATAACATATTGCTTTTGGGAGCAATGTTGACTGAACAATTAAATGGTGAAAAAAACAAAGACCATGTCAGACAAAAAAAGTACATCATCAGAACTAAACACACAGAAAGGCACCCCTACATATACACAGGCCACCCTAGCTGTGAAAACACTTGTGACAGTCTCTGTCCAGAATAACACAGAGGGGCACTTGGCATGCTTCTCACATGAATGGTGTGCATTTCCCACAAGCCTAAAACAAAGAAGCAGTAAAACGTTGAGTAAGTTAAATGCTTTTGACGCGAAAACAATATTGTAATGACAAAGAGTAAAATAGTGCGTCATGCAGTTAGGTTAGTTCTATGTTTGTTTCGTTTATTCTCCAACTCCAAAACAAACCATATATTATGAAAATACACTTACGTGTCCTGGGACGGATGAATTATTCAAGAAAGTTGGCTTCATCCCCACTATAAACCGAATCTGGAGCAGATAAGCAGAGGGAGAGTTCCTCTTTGTAGGACGCGATTACTAGCTCCACAAGCTCCCGTAGGTTTTAAAGGGTTAAATAGTAGTTCTATCAGCTTCAAATCTCAGCAGGAAAGTTTAAGTTTACATTACAGAGGTAAAGAAGAACTAAAAGCTTTTTGTTCATTTCTTTTAACATAATGATACATTTGCACATCAAGTGCAGTCAGTATTTTGACTGGCTGACTAGGTTTGAATGGTTTTGACTGATGATCAGTCCTGAATGTTCAATGATTATTTATTTATTATACTGCGATTTCTGGCTGAACTCTCCATCCTGTACTTTGTTTTGAGACAAAACGTTCCACTTGGAATATCAACATACCCTGACGCTGCCAGACACAGATGCAACTTTGTTTTAATTTAAAGCAACTCTCTGGAAGCCATGGTACATGCTGTGCAACTTCTTCAGTCTTGTTCTGCAACATTTTGACTGCTCAAGGTTCGTTTTCTGGCTTTTTTACATTTTCACAGTCTTCATCATAATAGAGCATGCTCAGTTGTCATGGCTATGATGGTTATATATGCGGCGAGATCATAACCCCTGTTCAGAAATGGTCTCTAGCATCAGGTGTGGATGGTCAGTTCTTGTCCTGGTTTTCCCCCAATGATGTAGCAGTGCCGATCCTGGTCTTAAGCATTCTCATCATCAGCTTCTTGTACCTGTTGGCCTGGAGTGCCCTTCTCTCTCTCTCTCTCTCTATATATATATATATATATCATCCTCCTCATTAATAAGATGTTCTGCTCTGGGCAGGAGGGTCTTTGCCACTTTAATAGCAGGGAGCCCTACCTTTTGTCGTGTTTTATATCCCAATGTAGATCAGCCCTACCACTTTTTTGCTTAAGGTTTCTGGTTCCATGAAATATAATAATAATAATGCATTACATTAATATAGAGCTTTATCATTGAAACTCAAAGCGCTTCACAGTGAAGTGGGGGGGGCCTCACCTCAACCATCACCAATGTGTAGGACCCACCTGGGTGATGCACGGCAGCCATGTAGCGCCAGAATACTCACTACACATCAGCTTGAGGCAGAGAGGGAGGGAAACATTGAGCCAATTACTATGGGGGATGATTAGATGGCCATATGTAGAAAGCCATAAGCGTGTGATAATGAAGGATTTCTCTGAACAGCTGAGCAGTGGACTTTAATTCTCCTCTGTCCTCAGGTGTTCTGGCTCTCAGACATGAATCCATGTGACATGGATTCCAAGAAAACTTCAGAAGTGGCTGCTTTCATTGGCCTTGCAGCTGCTGACTGCTCAGAAGGCTTGTTGTTGTCGTTCTTGCGTGTAGCGTGTTAGTAACAGAGTGTGAGGCTGATCAGCTGGCGGTGATAGCTGTGATGGGACTCCCCAGCTGCTGCACACTGACGCACAGCCTGCTCCCTGTCTAGCTCCCTCCCGTTCTGATTTTCCCAGCTGGGACCAGGCAGCCAGCCCCCTGGGGTACCTCTGCACTGTCTGACACCTGATGACCTTGAACTGATGTCTTTTTAGCACAAGTGTTTGGCTTTACATATCTCCAAAGGCTTCATTATACTATACTATGGTAGGTCGAGTGCTCTATAGTGATTAAAATCATCTGCATAATCATTCATCAGTAATTATTTCAGTGGTAAAATTTATTGGATCTTTTCATTGAAAAAAAAAAACAGTGGAATGTGTGTTCAGATCTATTACTGTACAGTGCATTTTCTTGTGGATGCTGTGGTATTTGACACTCCTCAGTTTTCTCTTTGGTGATCTTTCCCTCAATTGCCAAAGAGAATTCGGCTTGGTCCTGGCTGTATGTAGCCTTTGTTTTAAGTAAAAAAGCGTCATCATGTTTAGGAAACGTTAAGCAGAACCAAATTCCCTATGGGTACCCAATACTTGGCATTTTGGAAGGTCTCGATTCCCAACCCTAACAAGAATCAGACAATAAATACTACCGGACAGATGTAAGAATGTAGAAGCTACATTTACATTCCCAGAAAATTAAAAACAACAAGGTGTTAATGTTTATCCTGCCTTATAATGAGTCTTGCTTGTATAACAACCGCAGGCTCAGCACAACCAACATGGAAACACTCTGTGGTGACAAAGACACATTATAGCAATCGCTTCAACAGTGGGACTGTGTTTATAGTCTCCACTGCTCAGATGTAAACTTGATATTGTGGTCTCCCTTTGTGTCAGGCATTAAATAAACTATACAGACACATTTAAATGCTGCAAGATTTATTGAACAAGACAACAATTTGCAGACATGCAACGCCAATAATAAAAAAAAACAATCAGCCAGAGAGACACACACTTCACTACAAACCCAAAAATGCTTTCAGCAAGAGAAGTGGCAGTCCACCTACAGACCCATACACACAAGCGTTAGCCCAGGCTGTGTCATGTTATTGTTAGACTTTTGTTTTGAGCCTTTTATGAGCAGAGCAAATTGTCCTCCTGTGTGCCAGGACCTGCAGCACCTCCCTGCAGAGGTGCCCCTGGCTGAAGATACCCAGTGCTGTTTAGTTCAGGGATAAACCGTTTGGCATTTGAGTAAACTGAACGCTGCCAGGGCCTGTTAGGCTCATCACAAGCATCTGAGCAGCAGCAGGACTCAGTGCAGGAGCTCTTTCTGTGCCATATGTTTTTGTCAAAGCAAGAAAATAGTGATAATGTTTGGCTGCAAGATGCAAAGATGCTTGTTTATACTCACCAAAAAGATTAATGCCACCTGGAGTGAATACATTGTATAACAGGGAATAATACAGAGATCAGATTGATGAAACATGCATATATTCTGTTAAAACCCCTCTAGACAGCACTGACTTCATCCTAAAAGTAATTTGCTTGTACACATTCAAACAACAAGTGGTAATTCCATTTTGACACAGCGTGTCTGATAACCACCTCATACACATGTTGGTATTTAGTCCAGATGTTGTCTATGGGACATGGAGATGTCTAGCTGCCATATCATGTTCATATCAAGGTGGTGAATTAATTTGCTTTTAGTGCTGCAATACATTAGTCATTCCTTTATTGTGAGTGTATTCATCTGAGTAATTTTTTTGAAGTGGAGTAAGTTTCTTAAGTGGAATACGTCTCCCAGTCATCATTAACGTGACAGCATTTTGCGTTCTTTCAGAATGTGTTTGTTTGCCTATTATGTTTTATGCCACTGTGAAATTCATTATTAAACAGATGAGATGATGAGCACAACACAATCAAAGGCATCACCTTTTGTGAGTGTGTCATATACTGTGATCAGTGGGTCACAGTAGGGTGTCCCGAGCTTCTGTTATTTTGCCCATCTTGTTACATTTTTTGCATTTATTAGGCTATTAAAAATGGCATTGCTTGTTGTTATAAAAGCTCTCTTTCCAAGACCGTCACAAGTCTGACTAATGACCCTTAATACCATTTGAAAACAACTTCTTTTTGAATTGTGTAACAAAAAAAGTTGGCATCTAATGCTTGTCAAATTCTTACAGTGGTTTCAGAAATGAGCAGGAAAGGAGTTTGTGTTAGGTATTGAACAGAATGAAAAGCAGCTAAAAAATGCCAACTAGGTTTCAGCAGACTATGGAAATGTAAAACCCTCTCTGCTGAGCCCTTGTCTTAAAATTCATGTATATATTTAAGTACTGGTTGCACAGTTTGTTTCTTGATAATTCCTTCCCCAATTATCTAGATATACAAGAAAAAAAGGTCCCAAAGAGGGGCGTGCATGGCTCCTCTTAGCTATCATATCTTCTTCCTTAAAGTCTAGTTTGCACTACACGATTTGTAGCCCAATTTGCTGGTTAGTGAGCTCGGCGACTGTCAGGCTGTGATCAGGGATAAATCAGCAATCGCGGCCGCCAGTCATTATGTGTAAACTACACAGATGCCAGCCAGATATCTAGCATGCCAAATATCAGCCAATGAGAGCAGGCAGCTACTTTTTCACTGCAAAACACTTTTTAAATCACTTCCAGCTCTCTCTGTAGCTCAGACGATTCCTGCTACCTGCGTGTGCTAATCCATTCTTTCACCCATATTCTTTGTATTTATTTATTGCTACCTTTATAATAACAAACAACAGATGTTTCGTGTGTAGGTTCGCGTCATTTCCTGTTTCACATTTCACGTGTGTTTTCTTGACAAAACGTGATTTGGAGACCAGCGTTGGGTGACTGAGCCGTGTAGTGTTTGACCCCCTGTCACCAATCATTCACATATGTGTGTACGACTTCAAGACTTCCGTCACAAGATGGCAAGTTGTGTAGTCTGAACAGCACGGCCATCAGCCGACGCTGAAAGTCGTGTAGTCTACACGAGCCTTAAGCAACAAAATCCAGTCTGCACCAGTACCCAAAACAAGCATATCTCAACCCCAAGGTCTTCTTAATCTATGACTAGACAGCCTCAACCAGACCTCTCACATTAAAGGGGGCATAAATGGCTCAGTGCGTTATCCAATGGATGAACCATGATTCAGCAGTTTACACAACATTATGATTATACACATATATATTTAAGTGATTTTCTACCACGGTTCCCCGCTTTTGATCATGAGTTCAACATCATTTCAACAAGATACAATTAACTTCCCCAATATGGACTATGAGTTCCATCTTGTGTAGACTAAGAGTTGCCATGTTCATAGGAACATTTCCAAGTGGAAAAGATGCTAACAGAGGTCAAACATCCCACTCCAGTTAAGGCTAGACATGGATAAAAGACCTAATATCTCTAACTATACATGCAACTGTTACGTTGGGTTACGTTAGGACTCAGGAGCAGACAGAGACAGCAAGTGAGGTTCGGAACAGGGTTTTAATGATAATATAGACAATGAGTGGAATAGTGTCGGCGAATGATCCGGAGCTGGTCTGCCGGAGCGAAGATAGCGTGGTTGAATAGAGGTCCAGTAGTGGTGGCCTTGGCGTGGCGGGCGGAGTGGCAAATGGTGTAGCAAACGGAGATCCCAGGCGCACTGAAGTGAGAACAACAATCTGGCGCGGACAGTCAGGTGTACAGAGTCTTTAAGCCAGGGCTTGATTGGCAGATAGTCAGCAGCTGTGCTGAGAGCCAGGAACCTGGGAAGACCACACCCACACCACACACAGAGAGACTAGCCAAACCACAACACACTCACAAGGCTGGTCATGGATAGACCGTGACAGAGCCCCCCTCTTAACGAGAGCCTCCTGGCGCTCGACCCGGCTTGTCCGGGTGGGCCGGTAGAAATCTCGGAGGAGTGCAGGATCCAAAATGAAACTCCGAGGCACCCAAGACCTCTCCTCCGGGCCATACCCCTCCCAGTAAACCAGAAACTGAAAACCTTGACGGCGAACATCCAAAATGGCCCGTGAAAGCCGGGTGATCATCTACAACCCGGGGGGATGGAGGGGGTTCGGCTGGAGGGCTCAGAGGACAGGCAGACACAGGCTTGAGAAGAGACACGTGAAACACAGGATGTACTCTCATAGACGCAGGTAATTTCAGTCTCATGGCAGAAGGATTGATTACCCTCTCAATTTCGAAGGGGCCAACAAACCGGGGTGCCAGCTTCTGAGACTCCACCTCTAGTGGAAGATCGCGAGAGGACAACCAAACCATCTGTCCGGGGGTGTACGTAGGTGCAGGGATCCGGTGGCGGTCTGCCAAACGTTAATTACGGGTCCTGGTCCGTTCCAGAACCGCTCGGGCCTCTCTCCACACTTGACGGCACCGACGGATGTTAGCCTGGACCGACGGGACGGCAACCTCCCGTTCCTGTTCTGGGAAGAGAGGGGGTTGGTAGCCCAACATCACCATAAAGGAGGACATACCTGTGGCTGCGCTAGATAGGGAATTGTGCGCATATTCCACCCAGGCTAGTTGTTTGGCCCAGGATTGGGCCACACCCACACCACACACAGAGAGACTGGCCAAACCACAACACACTCACAAGACTGGTCATGGATAGACCATGACAGCAACAAGAGAAAAACCTTAGGATGACAGAAAGAGGAAAGCCTAAGTCACATAAAAAATAGAAGAATCTGTAGCAGAATAGTATTCACAGATTGTTTGGTTTATTGTGATTCTTTCTTTTAGGCACTATTCACTCAGATCTTGAGTAAAGTAACCCAAAACACATGAGGGACATATGAGTGATATATCACTCAAATGTCCCTCTTAGTCTATTTATTGCTATCTGCTGGTTAAGAGAATCAACACTGGAGCCATAATGCATACATTAGGTTATAGTAATCTTTATACAAATGAAAACAATCAGAACATAAACCATAGTTGAACAAGTCCGGGTGAACAGTAAGGTGTTGCTCATCGCTGGCAGGTGAAAAGAAGTGGCTGCTTTACGGTGTCTGAGACCTGCCTGTCTACACTGTCCCCAACAGAGCAAGACGAGGACTGCCAAACTGGGAGAATATCTGCAAAATTAAATATAATTTTAATCATAAAATTAAACTGAGGTCTATTTTTATTAAATGGGATAAAGGGGTATGTTTTTACCCAAAGAGTGTAGGCATTAGCACACAATGGCATTGTTATCATATTTCCAAACTCTTGTTGTTCATGACCTTGTGTAGATTGGTAAATGTCTGACAAGTAACTTATACCTGTACATCCTTTAACAGCTCGTCTTCTGATGTTTACACTGGGCTCCATGATTCAGGTTATTAGTCAGGTCTATCATGCAACCAGTGAAGTCAAGAAAGAACTGATGAAAAGCTGGGGACCATTTTTTTTTAATGGACGTTGGAAATTGTCTTGCTGAGAAACCTCAACAAAGGCTGAAGCCTCTCGCTTGATGGAGACCACCTTACTTATCTGGGGTTGCCTGTGTATCTGGCTCTTTTGTCTGGATAGCTTTTCAATAGGAAATCATGGATGAGAGGAAACAAGGAAAGCATATTTTGTATCTCTGCGTGTATTACAGAAACTGTGAGTCCATGTAAATTAGTACTTAATTAATTTTTGGTAAATAAAGGCTGTTTGCAGTGTTACTGAAACACATTACATTTTCGAATGAAAGCATGAAACATTTTGAAATATGTAATAATAATAACATTTCTATGTTGACCACTGAGCAGTGGGTACATCTACTCAAGTACAATTTAGAGGCACATAACTAGAGTATTTCCTTTTTTCTGTTATTTTATACTCTTGTTGACTTCTTTTTTTGTTTTATGCTGCTAGCTTGTTGTGATATACCTTCTGACTCAGCATCACCTTGGTGATGTTGTCCATGCTTTACGGCTTTCCCTCTTGTCCTGCTGCTCAGTCCTCATCTTCTCAGGGGATCAGAGCCACGAGTGCTTCAGAGCTCTGCAGGGACAAAGCTGAAGCAGGTTGTAATGGTAGGAAGCTGCACATTATCTGGATGCACATATAAACAGACATGTATTATATAGGCTACATGTGTGCAGAATCTCAGTTTTTGCTGTTTTAAACATGGGGAGCTATTTTTCCATCTCACTAAACTCCTTAAACTATCCAGTTCCTATATAGCTTATTTGTTCCACATTGAATTAGTGTTCCCTTTTGGACATCAGATGCTTAATTTGTTTTTCTAATCATAGACCCAAACACTATAAAGCTAATTGATACGTTAGAGCCCACGCGGGGGGAGATAGACAAGTGCATGCAAGGCGCAGGTACATGTTTATCCAGCTGGATGATTACAAAGGTTGAACAGACATTACGATTTGTCCAGGCTTTAGTAAACACTAAAGACAGATCAGCACACAATGTTAACACAAACACAGACAGGCATGGCCATTGTGCTGGGTCAGGTCAATACCATGCAGCCATATCGTTCAGTTTACCTCCCATTGTTTGTTAAAGTGGTTTGACTCACTTGCCATTTTTGATTAGGTTTGTTTTTCTAAGACAGATCAATTGTATTATTTTCTATATTGCATTTGTATTAGAGGGAACACTGACGGACTCACTGAAACATGTCTGATAAACCTGACTACAGGAAACAAGGGAAGGTGACTGTAAGTCTTTCATGACTGATTATTGTCCAGAATCTCTCCTTCTTTATTCCCTTGCTGTTCTCTGCCAGCTGGCTCTGCTCTTCTTTTCACTTCCTTCTCCTCCCCTTGTGGTTGGATTTTCTTTGGAGATGACATGTGTTGTTTCCAGATAATCCAAAAACCTCCTTTTATCAGAAACAAAATTGAAATATAAGACTGTTTTCCTCATAAAATACAAACACAACTCACTCAGAAGCTCCATGATTTGTAAAGTAAATCAGTTACCTCCTCTTGGCACCATGTGAGCGCCCCCTGCTGTCTGTGACTGGTAAGGCCTATGTTAATGGAATTAAAATTATCCTGGCTCTCCTGCAGACTTAAAAAACAACAACAAAACAAACCATGTATGTATGTGTGTGTGTGTGTGTGTGTGTGTGTATACATATGTATGTATGTATGTATGTATGTCTGCCAAATTCTGACCCTACCATCTGAATGTTGCAGCTGAAATCAAGACTCATCAGACCAGGAACGTTTTTCCAATCTTCTATTGTCCAGTTTTGGTGAGCCTGTGTGAATTGTGAACTCATTTTCCTGTTCTTAGCTGACAAGAGTGGCACCCGATGTGGTCTTCAGCTGATGTAACCCATTTGCTTCAAGGTTCGACTTGTTGTGCGTTCAGAGGTGGTATTCTGCATACCATTGTTGTAAGGAGTGGTTATTTGAGTTACTGTTAAGGCATTTTGGTCCGCACAACTGCCGCTCACTGGATATTTTCTGTTTTCCGGACCATTCTCTGTAAGACCAGCCTGTCTGGCACAATCAACCATGCCACGTTCAAAGTCACTTAAACCCTCTTTCTTCCCCATTCTGATGCTTGGTTTCAACTTCATCAAGTTTTCTTGACCATGTTCATTCACTAATCTTCATACTAAAGTGGCAGTTGACAGTCACAACAATGAATCATTTCCTGGCAGGTAACAGGATGTCATGAGGAGGCGTAGTAGCAGTGGAGCTAAAATAATGTTTGATGTATTTGGGTTCCACTTGGGCTGCATGATTGATATAAATTAATAATATCAAATACTTGCCATTTTATGTGACGCTCTTTTGTATTGCTGTCATTACACACCCATTTTTTATGCATTTTTGCATCTTTGTATTCACTGTTAACGTTTCACATTCAGCCATGCTAGTGGCCAGGTATAGACCACTGTATACCACCTTGGTCAGGAATTATCTATCTTAACAATTATGACTTGGTTTGCCATGAAATTTGGTTTTGACATTCATTTCCTCCTCAGGATGAATTGTAGGAATGCTGGTGTGCCCCTGATTTTTCATCTTGTGCCATCATCGGGTCGAAAATTTAAATTTGTTCAATTCTAAACTAAATGTTAGCATGCTAACAGCTAAACTAAGATGGTGAATAAACACCATACCTGCTAAACATCAGTATGTTAGATCAGCCATTGTGAGCATCTTAACATGCTGATGTTAGCATTTTGCTCAAAACACTGCAGTATAGCCTCACAGAGTCACTAGCATGGCTGTCTCTTAGACTCTTGTGTTCAAGTGTTTCAAAAGTGTAACGGCTAAAAAATCTTACTGTCTAGACCTTGGTATGACATTCAGTTAGAAAATTCTCAACTTAAATAACATTCAGCATATAAGGAAATATTTTCTCTCAAACACTTGGCCACTCAGTTCTTTCCACTTTACTTGTTGTTGTATTTATCTAATGTTAGTCAAATTAAGATGTATGTTTTTCTATCCCACAGGTGCAACAATTCTGTCATGGGTAGGCAGGTAACAGTGGTTTTGGAAGCCCCTTCCCTTTGTTTTATTGGTAACTGGTCAGCATAGTTAGAAATATTAGGGCTAATTTTCTCCTTTTCTGAGAAAGCTTTTTGCTGCCATTCATTCTTATTTATACATGCAAAACTAACTTCACAGACGATAGTCCATCACAATAAACGTGCAGCCTTACTTTGATGTTGTTAAAGTTTGTGTCTTATCATATTTGTTTGTGCCTGACTTAAGTGTTCTCATATCAGTGTTATGAGTGCTTACTGTCAATCACCGGACACTCACTGTCTCCACCAGAACAAAATCTGTCAAAACATGCTGCTTTACAGACTTGATTGGCACATCCATCTCTTTTTATTCGTGATACTGTAAAGCCTGTAGATAAAAAGAAGTCTTATAATATAATTACATATGGCATGGATTGAAAACCAATTTTCCAGAGACACACGTCATGCAGGCAAAGGCTGTAATGCAAGCTTTTGTACAATTTCTTATTTGTGGGAAGACATGAAATTTTGTTGATTCATTGTTTCATCTGTCTCATCCAGGCAGTAGCATTTGCTTCTCTCTTCTTCATTCTGGTGTCCATCACCACCTTCTGCCTGGAGACCCATGAAGCCTTCAATGAACTGCAGAACCGGACAGAGTTGGTTGTCATAGGAAACGTCACACAAGAAAAGGAGAGGAGGGAGATGGTGACTAAGCCCATTCTCACCCTGGTGGAGGGCATCTGTGTGGTCTGGTTCACATTTGAATTCCTGGTGCGTATCATCTGCTGCCCAGACAAGGTTGTCTTCATCAAGAACACGCTCAACATCATTGACTTTGTGGCCATTCTGCCATTCTACCTGGAGATGGGCCTGAGGGGTCTGTCATCCAAAGCTGCCAACGACGTGCTGGGCTTCCTCCGTGTGGTGCGGTTTGTTCGGATCCTGCGGATCTTCAAGCTGACGCGGCACTTTGTTGGCCTGCGCGTGCTGGGCCACACGCTGAGGGCCAGCGTCAATGAATTCCTGCTTCTCGTCATCTTCTTGGCACTTGGTGTTCTCATTTTTGCCACCATGATATACTACGCTGAGCGCATTGGAGCCAGCCCCAATGACCCCACTGGCTCCAACCACACACACTTCAAGAACATCCCCATCAGCTTCTGGTGGGCGGTTGTCACCATGACGACGCTAGGCTACGGAGACATGTACCCAAAGACGTGGCTGGGCATGATGGTGGGAGCGCTGTGCGCCCTGGCCGGGGTGTTGACCATAGCTATGCCGGTCCCTGTCATCGTCAATAACTTTGGGATGTACTACTCGCTGGCTATGGCCAAACAGAAGCTGCC
Source organism: Micropterus dolomieu (assembly GCF_021292245.1). NCBI lineage: Eukaryota > Metazoa > Chordata > Actinopteri > Centrarchiformes > Centrarchidae > Micropterus > Micropterus dolomieu. The sequence goes on along the minus strand of NC_060157.1, from coordinate 19,465,826 downwards.
AAAAAAGAAGAAGAAGCACAACCCGAACCCAGATGCTCCGACTGACTCAGTCTCATTTGGGAAGTCAGAAACAAACTCACACAGAGACAGCACTCAGAGTGACACATGTCCGCTGGCTGCTGAGGATAATGTCAGCAGGAACCGTTCAGGTCAGGCCGCAACACAATATTAAAGGGTCAGTTCACCCAAATGAGAGGAAAAAATGTGATAAAATTGTGGTATCTAGCCATGCAGATAGTGTTAATTGTGATAATTCCATTCACCTCCACTGTATTTAGGCAGAAATCTTTGTGTGGACTCTCTCAAAACCTGGGCAAACCAAAACTATCTGCATGGCTAAATACTCTAGAGGTAAGTTAAAAAATGCCGTCTTTGTAATTTGGGTGAACTGACACTTTAAGCAAATGTTACTGTATTGTATTTATTCAGTAGGTTTTAAATTTTGAAATATAATTCCGTTTAACCTATTCATTTAATCAAATTTCTTTTTCCATCAATCATTTTCTGACTGCCTGACCGATGAACCCTGTTTAGTCATAAAGACAGTAAAACACCAGGATCAAATTACTCCTTATAACGTCTCAGTCAAATTAAATTTCATCAGAGAAAAATACAGATTTTATGCAATATACCTTTGTCTGGAACTTTGAGGCAATCTCAATAGAAGCTTTGGCATTTACAATGCCGTGTGTTTTTGTCTTCCTGTCAGACTCCAAGCAGAACGGGGATGCAAATGTGGCCCTTTCAGAGGAGGAAGGCTGCAGCCTGACCCAGCCACTGTCCCCCAGTGAAAAGTGGTCCCTGCGGTGCACCCGGGGGCGCGACAAGACTAAGAAAGAGGCCACCTGCTTCCTCCTAACCTCTGGAGACCCCAACATCCATACTGGTAAGTTACATACATACCTGAATATACACATTTACTGTTGGCAGCATTGCACATTGCTGCATTTTAACTGTATTGTGGTTTCAGTTCACATCTTGGAGAAAATTTAGTTCCATAGGTATGTCGTCAGGTATTTTGTGTTTCCTCCACTGGTGCTCTCTGCGAAGTGTGAAGACAGTGTATTCAGGAAAATCCTGTTAATGCAGACCAGGTTCAAGCCAAATGCATAGTTCTTGACAGTTAGCTCACATGTTCTATTAGATAGATTGACATTAGGTTGTCAATCTGCTCAATACCAGCTACAGGCAGGACACTGTTAGCCTAGCCCAGACCTGAAGCAGGAAGAAACAGCTAGCCTAGCTCCGGGGAGGGGGCACATAAAACCCTCCCTAAAACCACAGTTTTTCTACTCTATTTTTTGTACAGATTAAGCAAATGTGATATAATGTGTTCATTACTAAGCTTTAGAGGTGCTGGTAGGTGGATTTTCTTACCTTTGGACTAGTGTTAATTTTGTTAACGGAAACTCTGACTAAATATGTTCGACAGCTATATTTCGTTCCATGACTAAGACGAGATAATGACGAGACGACAGTGACATCATTAAACACTACCTGCGACTATGTTAACCCCTTGATGCCGATTGTCACGAATTCGCATCATACCTCTTCCTTTCACACGCATGTATTCCCCCGATGCCTGTGCATATTCGATACGTACCTAGGAACCTTTTGCAAGCCCTGGTTTCTTGTTTATGCCTGTTGTCGCTAATTTGCATCATACCTGCATCATACCTGAATTTATATCTTTTCTATGTTCTATAGACAAATTAACAATCTTCACTTAATTTAACATCAGCTTGAAAGCAAATGAAAACACAAATAATTATTATTTTTTTATTGTAAGAAAATTCAAGCGACAAGGGGTTAACATGCAATATTGTTGATGAAATAAGCCAAGATTAAAAAGTAGTTCAGGGAAGACAGCCACTATCGTTCTTCAAACAACGATGAGACTTCATATCGGGAGGAAATTCATAATCTTGTAGACTGGTGCTGAGAGAACAACCTACTGCTCATCGTCAGCAAACCAAGGAGATGATCGTTGATTTTAGGAAGAAGGAGATAAAGACACACACTGTCTACACTTGGTGCTGAGGTGGAGCAGGTGAATAGTTGGAGGTTCCTGGGAATCAGCATCACAGACCCTGACATGGTCGTCTCACATCTCGACACTGGTGAAGAAAGCTCCAAAACAACTTTACTACTTGAGGAAGCTTAATTCTTGTGTCACATTCTTGTCAGCTTTTACAGAGCAGTAATAGAAAACAACCTAACTGGAAACATCACTAACTGGCATGGGATGTGCACAACTCAGGACCGGAGGCCTCTGCAGCAGTGGTTAATTAAAACTGCTCAGAAGATCATTGGTACCCATCTCCCGAGCATCAGTGTTATCAGTGAGGTGAGGTGCTTGCGCAGAGCCAAAAGGATATTAAAGGGCAGTACCAACCCCAGCCACAGCCTGTTCACTCTGCTGCCTTGTGGGAAGAGATATAGAAGAGTGCTGAAGACATCTTCAGCACTGCTCCATTGAATATAGTTTATTTATTTTATTTATAATTGCTTTTATATTAATGTATATTGTACATTATAACAGAACGGAGTTACAAACACAATTTCACTTTAAAACCTTTTCTAATGTGATAAATAAATCAACCTTGTAGCTTGTAATCTTTCTTTTTGTTGACAGTAACGAGAAGACGAAAGTGTGTGAAACTTTAGCAAAACACAGTTGGGGTCAAGAAATGCAACAGCCACCTCACTATGGCTGAAACTATAAACCGGCACAAAAATGACAATTAGCCAACCAACATAAACCACATGCACTGAACAGACACATTACAAACACTAACAAAAAGCAATATATGCATTTTGAAACATGAAACAACAAACTACTCAGTCCAGCAGAGAAGGCATAATAGGAAATGTGAGCCGTAGCTGCAAACTACATTACAAACCAGAGCAGAGGGCCACAAAGCAGCACACTCTGCTCTGCCTAGGTTGCAAAATGTAGATAAATGTATTCAGTGTCTTTTGTTGGGAATCAACCTTGCGTAATGTGAAATAAATAGACTTGAAGCGTAAATAAATGCTTCAGGTGGCGGCTACGCACGTCACACATAGCTGAGATGTGAGACTGCATGGAACCAGACCGCTGCATACATCAAAATGTATGTATGTAAGTGTATCTGCTGCACAAAAGGCAAGTTAAAGTTAACAATGAAAACAACAGGGTGTGGGAAAAGAAACAAGGTGATATTTGGGCTTATTTTTGTTCCAATGGAAAAAAAGCATTGCCTATCAGAAGGGAAGCAATGTGGCAATAAAATAGCTGGTAAGAATACCACAAACCTGAAGAGACACATTAAGGCACACCACAAAGAAGGTGAGGTAGGTTAACACATTAAGCCAACTAGTAAGGTGGTAGTGCTACATATAGGCTATCTTGAAGATCAGCCTGCGATTTTCATCAAATAATGGTAAGATAATAAGTTATAAAATAATTTAAGTAAGTTTGACTAAAACTATACTAAAATAGTTTCATATTTTTTATAAAACTAAATGCCGAACCCTTTAGTCAACTAAAACTAAAGCACCAGGATGAGGTTGACTAAATATGATAAGGACCTTTAACACATGGACTAAGACTAAATTAAAAAATAGCTGTTTCCCTATTCCCTGTCTTTGTGCTAAGCTAAATGTCTCCTGGCTGTAGCACATATTTAGCATATACAGACATGAGAGAGGTATCAATCTTGTCATGTAACTCACAGCAAGAAAGTGTATTAGAGGACTTCCCAAAAGGTAATCTATTCCTTTAAATAAGCCATCTTTCATTAGCACATGTCTTTGTGTTGAAAGTGACACGCTGATGGAGGCGTTGGCACAGTGCATAGCTGAAATGTCAAAGTGAAGATTTTTATTTCGTAGACTAAATGACCCACTCAAAATAACCTCACGTGAATAATGGACTTCATACAGTAGTTATAATTCTTTTCCCTTTTCAGCTGTCAGGAGGTTTAACAGGACTGAAAGTGTGCAGCCAGACTTGCAGCCCACGCTGTAATTATACACCAGAAAACACAGTCGATGATATACATCAACTGTTGGGATCTGGTAGGGACAGATTTGGTTATTAGCAAAAATATCATAGATATTTATAAATATTAATACAATTATTAACATTACACAAGTTATTAATAAAGTCATAATAATAATAATCCCTGGAATCAGGGATCAACAACCAAATGTGAAAACAGTCTCAAAAAGATAAATGCCAACATTTAAACACTATTCTGCATAAATAGAGTGGACAGTGAAGGGTGAATCTGAGCTGTGACCGTCACAATCAGCTGCTTTAAAAACACAATATACAATAACCACAAGCATCAAATTGTTAAAATTATAATGGGATTTATTTACTTCGGCACAGATAAGTGATCACACCTTTAGTCAATAAACCGCTGTCATCCAAAACAAGCATACAGCAAGCAAGCAAATGTAAATGTGTAGATGTGTGTTTGTGTGTATAACATTAGAGGGGAGGTGTGAGGGAAATGGCGGACGTGACCACGTGGGAGATTTGTGGGTCGAAACCCACAATCACACAGGAACCAACAGTAAACTTTCATGCCAGAGTCATGTTCTTGGCACTAAACACACAGTACAGCAGACACTGATGTGAATGTATGGCAAAAGATGAAAAATCGGAGGATCACCAAAGTCAGCAGGATTTATCCTCTGGGGAACATGAATGTCTGTACAACATTTCATGGCAGTCCTTCAAAATGTTCTTATGATTTTTCAGTCTGAACAGGTCACTAGTCGAACTCACCATCCCTATAGCCATGATGCTAGCATGATTAGAAAGAAACTATGTGTGTCTGGTGGAGTTGTGTCAATGAATGTCTATAGACTCAACAAAAGGTTTGAGTTCGCTCATTAAAAGGTGAGAGAAAACAAAAGTGAATGCACCCAACCTCCGAGCTTCTATCATCTTTATTAAAACCTCCACAGACTCAAGGCAGTTTTTAGTCATTATTCACAGGGCAGATTAAAAGGAAATCGATGGTTGGTGAAGTAATGGCATCATCTATCTGTCGCTGTGCACTCTGAAAGCTTTTCTTGAAAAATCATCTTCACGAAACGCTGCTAGGTAAGGGCACCCAGCAACTGTTGTGTCTAAATATTTAAGAAAAAGCTGTATTTTTCCTGACATACATGTGTTCAGGTTCAAGTACAAGTATTTGTAATGTGAGTTGGATTCAATCAGTCATCTTGTTGACATCCAGATTTCTTTGAAACACCTTGGACTGCCAACTGTCTCAGCGATCACTAACTTAAACTACACATTTGTGACATGTAGAGCTGGATAATAAAACAATAACAAGGATTTTTTTCAATAACAATATAACAAACGTTTAATAAATATTTGATTTTATTCACTTGATTCATACTAGGTCTTATTTTTTGTTTTGTTGAGGAAAAAGGACTGAAAAAGCTTTTACTTAATTTTACTTATGCATATTTGTTGACAAAGATTTTTATCATAATTGTTTTGAATGTTCTACCTCAGATTTGTGAAGTGATCCACTGTTTGGCATCAAGTGTTGAATATAAAGAAAAGTTTAAACCACAATTAACCATCAGATTTCTTCAACTTTCGCTCAGGAGCAAAATTCAGCCATTAAACTTCCGTTCCACTTAGATCTCTAGCTGCTTGAATGGCTGCTGGATCTTGCATCTGAGCTTCATAAAGTACCCAGAAGCCCTTTGTCAGAAGAGACTCTGTATTTGGCAGTCATGGGTCCATTCCTGAGCACACATCCCACCCAGTCAACAAACAGCCAAACAACACTGAAGGTGTCCTGCAAAACTGCACTTTAACTGAGATGTATTTTTCCACCAAAGCTCGTTAGCTTATCACTGTTGAGGAAAAAAACAACACATAAATGGGGCACTTACTGTAGCTTGGCTCCTATGAGGGTATATCACACTTTTTTTGACAGTCCATTACAAGAAATTGTATTTCAACGTGTTGCCTAAAAGCCTTTATCAATCCCTAAATGTGTAGAGTGGTGCTGGCTCATGGCATTTTGTCACATGCAGGAAAAATATAAAAAACACACACAACCTAAGTTAAATCTGTCAGATACATGAGAAGCACGGATGTGGATGGACACATAATGATGCTCAGGGAGTAAATCATCTGTCAATATAGTATTTACAGCCTCCCAGTCACAGTGGGAAAGCCAAAAACACAGAGAAACACAAATTGTCCCCAGCCTGCTGTCACACGGATTTCTCTAATAATACGCTAAATTATCTGGTAAGCTCATGAAATAGCCAAGCGAGCTGTCTTCTGATTGCAGAGACAAAAAGAATGTAAAGCTGAGCAAAGCCAGAACACCTCAAAACTAATCTCTCTGAGAGAGAGAGGAGGGGGTAATTCAATCGTGAGTCCTCTGTCTGGTGAGTATGTGGATAATGACAACCCAGTCTATTACAGTGGAATATCACACATACACAACACATCTGAAAAAAGGTTTCAATTGGACTTTCACCGTTTCCTAACAACGCTAAAAACTGTTGTGGCAGAGTTCAAAATCAAAACATCTCTTTGTTTTTGTCCAACATGCAAAAGGCTCCCTTTGTGATTGCAGCCATTTTGAGTTGCCTAGATAGAGACAGATTATGGGACACTGGCTCTGCTCTTCAGAGCTATGCCCATAGGGGATGTTGTTAGGTTAATTCCAGGAGGTATGGATAATATTTCACCAGAGCAGTATGGCAGGAAACAGTGAAGAGGACAAATGGATTCAGCAGGTCTGAAGATGCTCAGATGGTTATCAGCAACAGGAAATGCCCCCCCCCCCCGTGCAGTGGGAACAAAATGCTGCTGGATTTGAAGTGATTAAGGTTGTCACAGGGAGTCTGTGACAGTGTTAGCGCTCGATGTCACAATTTAAACAAGCAACTGATCGAAATCGCATTGTCGCAGCGATGTGGCAACTGGCAGCTCGTTTCCTTACGACAAGTGCAATAACAGTGTGGCAAACCATTCTAGTGCTGCTAAGAGGAAACAGCAGGTGGATACACAGACAAGCAGAAAAAAGGCTTCTGAGCTCAGATGACCCTCCGTACTCCCAAGTGACTCCTCTTGATGATTGTGGCTAATAGGTTTCCATTAACAACGTGGGTGGTCAAAGCAAAAGCGTCCTGCTGGCCTTAAAAGTTCAGATCTGTTGGATTTCTCTATCTGTGAAGTAGAGCTAAAATATAAGTCAACCAGTTACTTGTTAAACTGGCAAACGTTCACAGGATTCTCAACTTTAAGGATTAGCAGCTTTGCTAAATATGATTGTAAATTAAATATCTTTTTGTCAGACAAAACAAGCTGTTCGAAGATGTCATCTTGGGCTTAAACAATTTTATGATGTTTTATAGATTAAACAATTTATTGATTTGCATTTTGAAAAAACAAATGATTGCTGATGATGACTAATGATGAAAATATTCATTAGCTGCGCCTGTGATGGACTCACAGCCTGAACAGCTTCCGCTTTTATTCAACAGAGATACTTTATTACACCGTGTCAAAAACTATTAGACTACAGGTCTGTTTTCTTTCATGCTCAGATCATAAGTCACCCTTGTATTTCTGTCCTTTTGCGTTTCCTTACAGAGAGCTGCAAAGACATCCTTGCTGCCACTGGAAACTACGCTCAGCCAGAGGTCACCACACTGACCTGATGCTGATTGGCTGTGAAAAGGAGAAAGAGCATGAACTTGCGGCAGAATACACGCTGTGTATAGCTTCAGCTCTCGTCCCTGCTTTTGTGTCGTTCCTAAATGAACGGCAGACCGGATTCTTTTTATTCAAGACAGGATTTTTTTTTTGTTGTTGTACATCCTAAACCATGTGGTACAAAATCAGCTGCATAGAAGATGTACCACATGCACACTCATTTACATGTTACAAAGCATTTTGCATGTATTGCATGATATGGCATTGTATAATGTACTGTTGTCTTAAAGGTCCTGAAAACAGATTTTCTCAGTTAGCTTCTTGTTATGACCAACAGGGTCCTACATGAACACATTTTCTGCCAGTTTTGTAACATTTTAGGTTATTTCACATTTCTGTACTCGGTTGGAAAAAGTTGATGTCATGTGTGTCTGTGCTCCAATCAGGATTTAGCAACATTTGAATCAGAATCTGATGACAGTTGGAGGGTTGTTATTGCACTGTCAATCAAATCTTATCAAACCAGACCCACACAGTCCTGATGAAGCAGATTAGCTGAGTTTTTGGGCCGTAAACTCTCAATAAATAATAACTATCTTATTATTTGTTGGTCAGCTTTGACTGTTGCTTGTTCAGTCATGAATATTTAATGTTATCGAGGAAGATTTAAGATTTTCAAACAAAATGTTCGAGGGCTTTAATCTGAAGTGTGTCTGTTTAAACCATCTGGCAACATCTTTACTAATGAGATGTCGGTTGCATTTGTTAGCCTGATTCTTATTTTTTTCTTTCACATTTGGAGTAATATGTACAGAAAGTCAGTTTGTGCTCATTTTGGAAGCAAAAAAAAATCTAAACTTCATCATTTAGATTAATGTCTCATATCCATAAATGTTGTTCAGTGTCGAGTAAGAACTCCCAAACTCTAGTGAATATGGGTTTGTACAGCAAAAATGTTACTGTGAACTAGGATTAGATAAAAACTTGAAATCGTTGTTCGATCCTCATCAAAACAGACCCAGAGTTCTTTGTTGATCATCCGGTCTCTGCCTCTGCTTTTCAACACTGACCACAGGGACAACATGCAGTTATTTTGATGAGAAACAGCGTGGTATGAATGCTGCTCAGGCAAGACATTGTTTGTAAATCCTTTAACAATAAGAGAATTTAACAAAAGAAAAAAAAAATCAATGGAGCAGTATTGTCTACTACATCAGCCGTATACAATTAATGCATCATTACTGGTTGAGTCTGGACCAAATGTAGTCTCTTAGGTTACATGGTAGATTTTCATTACCATTCTTAGTAAAAAAAAAAGAAAAAAAAGAAATACATACAGTGCAATGCCATCAGTTCCACTTGTGCCTCATGTTGAGTAATGGAGCTTAAGTGTGTGCAGTAATGTAATTAGATTTGTTCCTCAACACTTCTGGTTGTGCCGGATCTGTAGAAAATCTGTGACATGTTTCCACAGAGAGAGAAGTAGGAGGAGTGTGGTTTCTTTCACTTGTGGCTTATAATATATTCCTCATGGTCTACCATAGTGGCCTTATGTTTAATAAACAAAGGGAAAGTTCAGTTAATCTTCATTAGACTCCAGCTTTGTTTCTATGCTGACCCAGAGGTCTGTAATTATGTATAAGCACAGTTGTATGTATGTAGCAGAGTTCACCATTGTGGATCATTCATTAAACTCATTTCTCCTCTGAATATGACATGCTTATGCACCATGAAAGAGCTGTTAACCAATAATGAAAGATTATTATTTTGATAATTCACCTATTTAGCCTCATTTCCTGTTTTCTCTGTTGTATATACTCGAATGTGCACACAGCACATCAGTTTCATATCTACCCCATTATGGATTGTATAAGTGACTGATGGATTTTAACCCAGTCCAACTGTCAGATATGTGTGTGTGTGTGTGTGTGTGTGTGTGTGTGTGTGTGACTGTTGTATCATGTAGGCATGTGTTTCTATGCAGAAATAGAAATAAAATCCATTCCCCCCTGGTGTTGAAGAGAAAATCTTGTCGTTTTTTTAAATTTTCATTCACAGTTTAAATTTTTATTTTTATTATGTAATCTGTATCCCCCCCATTAAGCGTTTGCTGCCTATATAATGCTACTCCTGTCATCTACTGTACAGCTATTTACAGTGGTGACACAAGTGTTGTCTAGTGGTCGATCTTGCTTAAAGTGGTGTAACGGCAGTCACAGCTGTGCCTCCTGCTCTCCTGTGCCTCCATGATTATGTACCAAAGGTGTAGATGGCATACAGAACACATCTCCATGGAGATCTGGGATGACAGGCAACACTAATTACTGTTCTGCTGCCTCCATCTCCCCCTCCCTCTGTCTTTCACACTCAAAGAAACACGTCACCATCTCTCTTTCTCTCTCTGTCTCTCTCTCTCTCTCTCTTTCTTGCTCTCACACTCACCTCAGCTCAGCTTGATGATCGTTAATGTTGTTGCTCATGAAGAACGTTTTGATGTTGAGGGATGCATTGTGCAGTGGACTGAGGTTGTGGGGGTAGGGTGGGCAAGATGTCACAGGTGAGTCTAAACCATCAAGGCTGCATGAATATGAAAGCGGACACAACGTGTTCATACAAAAGTAGACAGTCTTTTACTAAAGCTATATGTGGACTGAGAGACTGTTCAGACAGAAGCAGGGGTATGAGATGAAATAAAGACGCTCCTATTCTGTCTCTGAAACACAATATCTGGCTGATATTAACTTGACGAAGTATGTAGACGTGCACAGAGAAATTTTCAGCTCATCTCCACAAATTGGCAAGCTACTGGAGTTGTGTGCGTGCATCGCATCTGTTCATGTGATGACATCTCAAGACCTGGATCTGATTAAAATCATGTACATATTGTGATGTGTTGAACACTTGTGTGACAAGTGGATTTTGCTTGAGGGCTTTTTCATAAGTGTGATGCAATAAAGCTCAAGACTTAAAGGGACATTTCACTAGTTTTCTCACCTACCCCTAGAGGCATCCAGTTATACAGACAGTTTTGCATTTGTTTCTCCAGGTTGAATTAAACATCGCTTAGATTTCTGCTCAGAACAATAGTGGTGAATGGAATTTAAGGTGCTCACAGTACTGAAAATTATATCTTTCCAGAGACTGGTCCTCATTACTAAGAAAAATCAACAAACCAATTTCATAGGGACTATTTGTGGAACAGTGCTTCTTTTTCATGTTACTGCTTTGCATGGCTGCATGCATGCAATAGTGGATGCTGTCATTCTATTGTTGCTTCCTGTTGCTCTGCATGATTTGCGAATGCTGTTGTCATTTTATTATCTTATGTTTGTATTTCTTAACCTGTAATTTCATTGGTTTTAGAACAAAGTGCCAAAGGACTGTTGATAATTAGCCAGCTAACTAACACTGGCACATTTAAAGAAATGTTGATTAATGTCAGTTGTCCCTATAAATGAAGAAAAGTAATTTCTTAATGTGGTGGGCACCATCAGCACAATTCCATTCACCTTTGATTGTTTTGGGCTTGGAGGTAGAAATCTAGTAGAAATCTAGGAGAAGGATATTTCAAAACATGGCCAAATAAACCAAACATTTCTGGAAAAAAGTGTGAGAAAATATTTATGTAATATTTTATTTATTTAATATTTAAAATATTTTATGTCATTGTTTTTTGTAATTTGAATGAACTTTAGTACACTGTAATTTTGCAGCCTTTTCCTTTGCTACATGAACAAAATCTTATGATTTTTTTTTTGTGTTTTAGTCTAGATTAACAACTCACTATTGTCATTAGACAAATGACATTAGAGAAATTTCATAACACTTGTTGAATGTCTTGTGGTTCATGTTGCCATGGCCATATTTCAAATAAAGCATCAGCCTGTCTGTAAGAAAGATGTTGCAGTTAAGTTTTCCTTCAGTGGATGTTGGTTGGTGATTAATGCATGAATCATATGTGTTTTCCAGCTCA
>NC_060157.1:19425342-19454060 GCF_021292245.1 Micropterus dolomieu | reverse complement strand
TTAAAGGGACATTTCACTAGTTTTCTCACCTACCCCTAGAGGCATCCAGTTATACAGACAGTTTTGCATTTGTTTCTCCAGGTTGAATTAAACATCGCTTAGATTTCTGCTCAGAACAATAGTGGTGAATGGAATTTAAGGTGCTCACAGTACTGAAAATTATATCTTTCCAGAGACTGGTCCTCATTACTAAGAAAAATCAACAAACCAATTTCATAGGGACTATTTGTGGAACAGTGCTTCTTTTTCATGTTACTGCTTTGCATGGCTGCATGCATGCAATAGTGGATGCTGTCATTCTATTGTTGCTTCCTGTTGCTCTGCATGATTTGCGAATGCTGTTGTCATTTTATTATCTTATGTTTGTATTTCTTAACCTGTAATTTCATTGGTTTTAGAACAAAGTGCCAAAGGACTGTTGATAATTAGCCAGCTAACTAACACTGGCACATTTAAAGAAATGTTGATTAATGTCAGTTGTCCCTATAAATGAAGAAAAGTAATTTCTTAATGTGGTGGGCACCATCAGCACAATTCCATTCACCTTTGATTGTTTTGGGCTTGGAGGTAGAAATCTAGTAGAAATCTAGGAGAAGGATATTTCAAAACATGGCCAAATAAACCAAACATTTCTGGAAAAAAGTGTGAGAAAATATTTATGTAATATTTTATTTATTTAATATTTAAAATATTTTATGTCATTGTTTTTTGTAATTTGAATGAACTTTAGTACACTGTAATTTTGCAGCCTTTTCCTTTGCTACATGAACAAAATCTTATGATTTTTTTTTTGTGTTTTAGTCTAGATTAACAACTCACTATTGTCATTAGACAAATGACATTAGAGAAATTTCATAACACTTGTTGAATGTCTTGTGGTTCATGTTGCCATGGCCATATTTCAAATAAAGCATCAGCCTGTCTGTAAGAAAGATGTTGCAGTTAAGTTTTCCTTCAGTGGATGTTGGTTGGTGATTAATGCATGAATCATATGTGTTTTCCAGCTCAGTATGTAGACAATCTGCTTTTAGATGCTCATTTTTGCTTTATTGCTATGTGAATGTTATGGTCATCACAGGTATCATCATCATCACGTGAGTTTAACAGCTGGTGCCACCACAGTGGATAAAATACAACACAAATTAAATCACTTATTCCAAAGGCAAATACCACCTTAACAGTCCTCTTTAAACGTGCGTACGTCTCTGTGCTCAGAGGTGATAATTGCCCAGCTGGATCCTTTAATTTGGTTGAATGCCATATTTTGATGACTCTATCAACACAAAGCAGTCATCATGCTAGTAGCTGATAGTTTTTTTCACACCTGAATAGCTCCATTAGTGAAGCAGCATCTCCTGCTCAGAGTGCCTAGAGGAAAGATGATTGACAGATTTGCGGGGCTGGGATTCATGAAACAAGATGAGCTCGGGCAGAGGAGAACAATTCGGAACTGAAAGTTGAGAGAGAGAATCTGTCAGAACTTGTCCTGTCATCCTTGATTACTCCATTTCATTGTTTCCCCTCACTCCTTGTTTTATTTCCCCCCTCTGTTGAAGGTTGTCATGACAATATTGAACAGTTTCTATGGAGAAAGGCTGAGTCATTTCACCATTTCATAAATTTCCTCAACCCTGTAGAAAAAGGGACCATCTTGACTTCTTGTCTTACCTCTGGAATAACAAACTTTCACTTATGGCTTTATGAGGATGTAACATAGAGGGGCAATGGCAGGCAATGTGAACTTTCCACTCTACATAAGCAATAAGGAGCTTTCATGTCAAATATAAATGATGTATTATTATTGGATAGCTGTGGCCTGTAAATTCTGAGAGCACTTGGAAGATGAAGGCAAAGGGATTTGGATCAATGTATTGAGCTCACTTTGTGCAAGTCATTGCTTTCAGAATACCAGACTGTCCATTAATCTGTTTTCAACACATGGTTGAATTTTCTATCATGAATCAGAAGATATTTTCAAATAGGGGGAAAGAAAACGCTGGCTCTTCCTTCTCTCTTCAATTGAGGATTTCAAGCAGAAAGTTCTAATGTTGACTGAATGCTTCAAAATCATCTTTTGAAGCAGGATTCAAAGCATTAAAAATTACAATTCGGCCATGGTAATGCCCTGCTTTGACAGTCCAATTCCATCCGGCTCTTAGGGAGGAGGCGGGAAACAGAAGCACAGTGTGGTTGCCATGCAGACAGAGCTTTGGGGCTGTTTTTTCCCTTTTCGTCTCTCCACTTTCCGAGTTCAAGGGTCATCCCCACTTGAACCTGAGTGGATGTGAGGCCACAAGAGCTCTTCACTGCTGCCAGTTATGGGAAGCAGAAGATCTCATGTTGTTTTCTAAACTGAACTCACAATTCATTATTGAGGATGTTGATTCTCACTTTTAGTAGTTGAGTCGATTCCAAATCGATTAACAGCACAGGGAAGAAATATTTGCATTGGCCTGAATAATTGACAACCCTGATACTTCCATTAAAGCATATAGGTTCATTAAATCACCATCACATACTCACACATTCTCCTGTCAGGCTTGTGGAGATTGACAGAATCATTTTCTCTGACAGTGAACATTTTACAGACTGTCTTTTTGAACTCCTCATTTGTGACATTGGTAACTCTTAGCTGCCTGATAGTTGAATGGGTCACTGTAATTGTGATTTCCCAAAAATTACGTAACGCAAGTTTTTTTCCATACACTATCTCTTATATGAATTCCAGTGATAGGCAACTAGAGGAAAAAGATCAAATAGAGAAAAAAAGATTGATCAGGTACATGTCTCATTAGTTAGATTAATCTATTGCTTTTTTTATTGCCTGCAGTATTTGTAATCAGGTTGTAGCCTTGCATAAAAATAAACCATTCACTAGCTTTCTTGGTTACCTCTGACGGTCTGTATGCTGCTTGCTAAATTAACAAATCAGGTCGGACTTTTTGCAAAATCTATTGGTTAACATAGGCTGTGATGTTAGTGCACATTCCTGAGCCTTTTGCCTACTGATGCTGAACTCCACCCAGCAACAACACCGCAGCTAACCAAATGGAGTCTGCTAACAGCAAACACAGACTCCAACCCCACATAAGGATAAAACAGCAAAAAAGTTGTGCTGAAGCCTGTCAGGCCAAACAATAATCAGATAAAAAAAATTACCCAGAGTTGGCTTTCATCCTGTTACACAGGTAAACTAATTACTGCCAAGCATGTGAAATATATTGTGGTTTTGTGCTTTGGCTGGCTCAAGTTAGATAGCATGACCTTGCTGGCTAATGACAACCAATTGCTAACGTTGTAACGTTGTGTTAGTTGTAACATAATGGTTTTCCACATTATTTCACCAGCTAACGCGACCCATATTACTATCCTTTTTTTATTTTATCACTGCCCTCATGTGGAATTAAAGGTTTAACAACATTGTGGGTTACCAAGTTAATTGCAAAGATTTGACAATGCAGCATTGTTGCTAAAAAATAAATAATACATTTTTTTTTTTTACATTTTTAAATAAAATTTTAAAACTCATATTAAAACAACACTAATTTACATGGTTCATTGATACAGAAGGAATATGAAATAGAAGGCTATTTACAAGGTTGATGTGAGTTTTTAGGGCCTAACCTTCTGGCAGTTAGGCAAGCAGAGAGTGGAGCCACACAGTCTTTCAATCTCTCTCCCTCTCTTTCTGACATTTACAGTTCCTGATTCTGTCATTGTTCTGTTGGCTACCAATTTTTTTGTTGTATGTAAAAAGTTTAAAAAAACAAAGTCTTCTCCTGTGGATTTATTGATGTGGATACGGACAAGGGGAATAGTTAAACATCAAGCTAAGATGTAATTCATTGGAAACCTACAGCCATGTTAAACTTTGACCTACTGTGCAAGCTAACCTTTATTCAAAGACATGTTTTTACTGACATTTCAGGTGTGCTGACTTTTTACCTCTAAATAAAGATAATCTGGCTAACCTTTTGGTTTGATCACAACCCAGCTGATCGATTTCTTGTGTTTGCCCTGTTACAGTTTTTCTCAATTGTTTACACACAAATTCTGGTACTTGAGACACAATGACCACAACATGTAACTCATTCACCAACCCCCTGAACCAATTCTGCTAAACCACAAACACAATTCCTGCTTTACACTCAAATTGCAGTTCTAAAACACAGTTTTTTCAAAACACTACACTTTTGGCACAAGTTTCATGCAGAAAATATCTTGTTTTCACAAGGAACACACTGCCATTCAAATATGCACACTGACTCATCACAAGGGCAAACACCCGTCACACAGTTTTCCAATTAGCAATCAGAGCTTTAGCATAAAAGGGCAACAGGTGAGCTCTTCAGTGGAGCAATGGATGCCAACATTGGAAACAGAGGCAGAGCCAGAGGAGTGAGAATATGGGGACGGCCAAGGACCGTAATCTCTGATGAGATCTGAGACACTTTGGTTGATCATGTGGTCAACCATGGTCTAACAATGAGGGAGGCTGGGCAAAGAGTACAGCCAAATCTGAGCAGGTACACTATAGCATCCATCATCTGGACTTTCCGAAATGAGAATAGGTAAGAAATATACTCTCACTAGCAAATTGCAGTACTGCATATCAATACAGTACTCAATGAGTACAGTAGTACAGTATTGCCTGTGGACTGTTCTGTAGGACCGTAAAAATACTGTAAAGTATGTTTCAAGTATTTAGGAAATGTATACCTACTTTTGTATTTACAGTATTTTACTACTTGTTTGGCAGAACTGAAAGATTACCAACACAAGGTGGTCGGGAACGTCTTCTGTCTCCTGAACAGGAAACTGAAATCATAAACATGGTCCTAGAAAACAACGCCATAACATTACAGCAAATACAAAGAAAAATAATAGAAAACAATGACATATTTCAAAATATTGATAGGGTAAGCTTATCAACACTGGACCGTGTCTTGTGCAGAAATCATCTCAGGATGAAGCAGGTCTACAGGGTGCCATTTGAATGCAATTCAGAAAGAGTCAAAGAATTGCGATATAACTATGTGCAAGTGAGTCCCACAACTGACGCATACACAACACTGTATACAGTAAATTATACATATTTCAATATTGTAATCATAATGATTGTGCTTCACAATAGTGACCACTCCATGTCTATTTCTGATATTGTCATGTGTGTTTCAGAGAGTCCTTGAGCTAGAGGTGGCTGCAGTGGAGCACCAGTTCATCTTCATTGATGAGGTTGGGTTCAACATCACAAAAAGATGAAAGAGGGGAAGGAATGTCATCGGCCAGCGTGCCATTGTTGAAGTCCCTGGCCAGCGCGGAGGGAACATCACAATGTGTGTAGCGATTACCCACCACGACGTCAGCATAGGGTTTTTTTTTTTTTTTTTTTTTTTTTTCTTTTTTTTAACTGTGTACAGTAAATTCTTCTGTTTTTGTATGTAGTGTATGTGCAACTTTGTGTTTGTTAGGAATGGGATGTACATTGTTTTTGTGGGACAAATAAAATATATTTGTTACCGTGTATTTGTGTGTTCTGAGTATAAAAACAATATTCTCAAATATGTTACAACACACTTATTTATGTACATCTGTAGTAAGTGTAACACTGAACAAAAAAAAGGCCTAAGTCATTATGATGAATGGAGAAGTGTTTTCCATTCATCATAATGTTTTACATTGAGCACATCAGTGTTCAACTGGTTCTTATGAATGTGTATTCATATGATGGTTTTTGTGTCATTTGAAAACAAAATACCATTTTGAGAAGAAATAACGCTGTTTTGAATGTAAAGTTTAATTTTGCAGGAGAATTGAGGGGTTTTGCCCATTGTGTGTTTTTTTTTTTTTTTTTGATTTGTGTGTAGAGTTCTGAGAATATGAGGCATTCTTTCTGAAAGAATGCCTCATATTCTATGTGTGTAAACAATCGAGGGAAAAACTCTAAAGAGGTGGTATTGTGCTCATTTTCAGGTTCAAAATCTTATTTAGGGGTTGTACCAGAACAGGTTTACATGGTTTCATTTTCAAAAAACACCATATTTTTGTCAGACTGCAGCTCCTCTTTTCACGCTTTGTTTTAGCAATGGAGTGATACATCTAGCCTCTACAAGATCTTTGCTGGGATAGCACATGCGCAATTCTTAACTCCCTTTGGGGTGGACTTTGGGCTTTTTCACTTTGCAAACCTATTACATCCACAAAAAGAGAGAACTCAATAAAGGAAAGGGGAAAAAGCCAAAAAGCATAATACCACCTCTTTAAAATTATTGCTAGGGACAATTCAGAAATCACTGGATATTGGTGGGGACATGTCCCTATCATCCCTACTAAATTCGACACCTTTGGCAAGCTGTAATAAACCAGAATAATCCTGAAATTACAACCAAAATGTCTGTTTGCAACTACAATGTCATCAGGGTACCAAATCAACATTTTTCACAACTGATAACTGTTCTGCCAGAGTGCTTCATGATCATGAAAGTGAAAAGCCCACTGACCACAACAAAACCCCGAATAATCAATCCTGGGAGCAGGGATGGAATTGTAATGATCTGTGAAGAGCAGGAGAATAATTCAGACAGCTATCCTAAAGGGAGTCCCCACCCGCCGCAGAAGCATTATTGTGTTAAGCAGAAGCCCAGTCTCTTGTGGGCCACTAATGGACAGAACTCCCTGTTCCCTGTGTACAGTCTGGTAGGGGCAAATAGTGGGAGCTCTATAAGCAGCTCTCTTTCTCAGCCACCTTTGGTGTAATGATCAGACAACACACCAGCTGAACTCACAGGAGCACTGTAATAGGAAATGCATTTTATTTGAACTGGCACATTAATCCTGGCTGGTTGATAGTCTGGTCAGCTGAGGATGGATGTAATGTGTGTCTGGCCACTGCTGACATAGAAAAGTACTGATGAAGTTTACTGTTTGCAAGAGGAGGCCAAGAACAGTCATCAGGGCATGTGGGAAACAGCTGAATCACTCACAAACAGCTTGTGACTGAAACAATACAAGAAAGGTTTGATCACTGCCACTTCCTCACAGACCACAGATATCATGGAATTAATTAAACATGTGCATGAAGCCCAGTAAATGATTTTATGTGTTTATATTTTATGTTTTTGTTCATCAGGTTGAACATTAACACCAGTGTTTGTAAATAACTGGCTGTTTTCTCTTTCCATCAGCTGTCCAGACGACTCAGATGTTGTGCATCCACATTGTAATGAGTGACTGAGGCGCAAGCCAATGGAAAGCCAGGCAAGTGGGATTGATCGTCTTATCCAAACCTTGGCAAGAAAGTGAACAAACGTATTTTCACAAAATGTTTCTTTAACAGGTTTTTATTTTAATTGAACCTTTGCATTTTAAATTTCTTTAAAACAATCTGTAAATGCTGTAAAATGTATGTAAAAAATATGTTTTACATTTTGTTTTGCACATTTGTGAATTGAGGATTTACATATAGCTATATACTGGCCAATGTGTACTCCACCTTTAACCCCACAATTATCGACTCCTGATTGTCCACCATTTTGGTCATGTTCTTGAACTGGATGTCTCCACAATCAACCTTCACCAAGTGACCCGGCTGATTGGATTTGTGCCAGCCGATGGAGAAAAAAATATCTGCTGCTTCTTTATGCTTTTCTGAGAAGTCAGACCCTCATACTTAGATATCTCCCAGGTGGATTGTGCATATAAACAGTCATGGGTGCTTTTCCAAGAAACATTTATGTGACCTGAACAAACTTACAAACAATATAATTAATCAAAGTGACAAGTAATTATCTGATAATAACTTTTGCAAAACATCTGGCTGCATATCTTTGTTTTGAATCTAGAATCAGCTAAACAGCAGGAAAGTTTAAGTTTAAACTTTGAGCACACTTTGAAGTATTTTCGGAAGAGTCTCTCTTAAAGCTTTTTACTACCATTTAGTAACTTCATGTTACTTGGGAATGAGAGTCCTCTCAGACTGGAGGGATGTCTTGTGTAAGAGCTTGGCTATTATGTTTAAAGACAGGCAGGAAATAACACAACCATTAGTATGTGCATTTGTCTCTTCGCTGTGCTTCTGACATACTGTGTCCATTTAGATACATTAAAGGCAAGAATCAAACAGAAGGTACGCATACTGCATAGTTCCCAGCAACTTTAATTAAGTAATTTAATTTCAATCTAACAGAGATCTTTGTCAGGCATTTCTAAAAGCAAAGCAAAATAAATTCATCACTCAGGTGATTGTGATCTGGATTTGGACTGTTATCAAGAAATGAATCAACAGCCTGATAATCAAATGTTCTATAAGAAACTCTGCTCAGATCCACCTGCAGATTTTAAAAACACAATTCACAGCACATTATCATGTTATTTTGAGAGTGGAGACATTACTTATAGCTAGATAGCAGAATTTAGGAAAACTAGCAGGTAAATCTACAATAGCTGGTATTGCCGTCACATCCCTTCTTTGCCTTCATATGTAAAAGATACCATTAATATAAATGGTAATAGTTGGAATAAACAAAACATTTTTTTCAAAGTATCAGTGACAGACCCTACTTTGTCTCTCCCAAATGTTTGTATCGGATGATGCAACCTCCTTTGTCCTTCTCTTCTTTTTTGTTTGTGTTCTCTTTGACTGAACTTGCATGTATTGCCAAAAAATGGGCTGAGTAATAAATAAATGTTTTGTATTTTTAATTTATTATAATAGTTTTTATGATTAAAATTTTTTACCTGAAGATTTACGATGTAAATATGACTCAACTTCTGATGTGTTGGATTTTATATGTGGCTGTATAATTCTAGTCGTGTAGGTTTTCTTGTAGTTTTTTCCCTTTCGGCATGCTTTGTCCACCCACTTAGGAGTATCAGACAATATTATCCAGCTCTGCTCTATACCCCACCAGAGCACTGCGCTCCCAGAATGCAGGGTTACTTGTGGTTCCTAGAGTCTCCAAAAGTAGACTTAGGAGCCAGAGCGTTCAGCTATCAAGCTCCTCTCCTGTGGAACCAGGTTCCAGTTTGGGTTCAGGAGGCAGACACCATCTCCACATTTAAGAGTAGGCTTAAGACTTTCCTCTTTGATAAAGCTTATAGTTAGGGCTGGCTCAGGTGAGTCCTGAACCATCCCTTAGTTATGCTGCTATAGGCCTAGACTGCCGGGGGATTTCCCATGATGCACTGAGCTCCTCTCTCCTCTACTTTCTCACCTTCACTGTCTGTACCTCTGTGTGTATATTGTGTAGGCTGCCTCCCTCCCCTCTCTCTCTCCTTACATCTCTCTCTCTCCTTACATCTCTCTCTCTCTCTCTCTCTCTCTCTCTCTCTCTCTCTCTCTCTCTCTCTCTCTCTCTCACCCCCAACCGGTCGAGGCAGATGGCCGCCCACCCTGAGCCATGGTTCTGCTCGAGGTTTCTGCCTCTTAAAAGGAAGTTTTTCCTTGCCTCTATCGCCTAGTGCTTGCTCTTGGTGGGAACTGTTGGGCTTCTGTAAATAGCATCATAGAGTACGGTCTAGACCTGCTCTTTTATGAAAAGCGCTGTGAGATAACTGTTGTTGTGATTTGGCGCAATATAAATAAAATTGAATTGAATTGAATTGAATTGAATTGCTCTGATTGGTCCAGGTTGAGATAGTGTGACTCTCATGCATGTGTTTGTGTCTATATATCTATCTATATATGTCTTGTTCTGCTTTGTGATGGTGATTTGACAATTCCTGATGAAGATCTCTGTTTGATCAAAATGTTGCTCAATTCAAATAGTTGGGAACTATTAGTACATAGTGCAGATCTTTTTATCTGATTCTTGCCTTCAGTTTGCAGGAGTTTTTCAGATGTGCAGATGTGCATACCTTGGCCTTCATCCTGTTTGTCTTTTCCAATTTAAAAACATTCCCAAAGGAATTGAACAGGAATTTTCAAAAATGGATAACAGAAGGGAAAAGTGGGAGCTCATGAATATTAATTGCTCCTATTGGTTCCTTCAAAAACACTTCAAATGCTGTAAAGTCCTCTATTAAAATGTGACAATCTCTTCTTTATAGTAACACCACATTTTTAAACATACAACACATCATTGCTCATACAAAACATTTTTTTTTTTACATCATTCTGAAATCAGTGAGAATGAGAAGAGTGTTGTTTCTCAGCAGAGGTCTAATCAGTGCCCACTGCTCCTCAGCTGTCATTACGGACAGGGTGTTTTAGAGCTGCACTCCAACAGAATGGTTGAATGAGTGCAATCATCCCTTGTGACTGGGCCAGCACACACTAAAATGGCTAATGCATTAGTGATGAGGCACCCTTTCAGGTAGGCAATGAATCATTAAGGCACCACTGTTATTCATCAAGGAATTATTGTGCTTCAGTTCCTCAGTATACATATATATGTGAAGTTGTTGATATTTGTTGACAATTTACTAATTGCAGACATGTTAAGTAAACTCCTTTGATTGCATGTGGGTGGATTATTTAACTTGAAGCCGGGTTTGAGATCAGTCCCGGCGTATCTGGCAAAGTGAATAACAAAATCTGTAGGCTTAAGACTTGGACTTGAGTGAAGCTTACCTAAAAAATGGTCTGTTTCTGCAAATTACAAACCAGACTCAGAGTCTACAGCCATGCTAGCGGCCCTGTGAGGCTGTAATTAAGCACAGCCATGCTGCATTCTAACACATGCACAATGCTAACATGCTGATCTTAAGCAGATCATGTTTACCAGGTTAAATATTTCTACCAAAATTCCATGGCGAGCCATCCAGTAGCAAAATGTCAACCTCATGGTGGCACTAGGGGAAAAATGTTGCTTGGGAACCATAAATGTTTGGACAAAATTTCAATCCAGTTCCAAGATATCAAGACAGTCTCAACCAAAGACTGGAATTGATCGACCGACCGATATTGCCATCATTGAAACCACACTGCTAGTGTCTACAAATCATATTTCCTTAATAACCTACTGGTATCAAGCCCTGTCCAGGGTGTACCCCGCCTTTCGCCCAATGTCAGCTAGGATAGGCTCCAGCCCCCCTGCGACCCTGTACACAGGATAAGCGGTTGACAATGGGTGGATGGACGGACAACGTAGGTGAATGGAATCTCAATTGAAATTCTTGACTCTTTTAGCAGTGTGGTCCTGGAGCACAAGAATCATGCAACTGAAGAATCACAAAAAGCAAACAAGCACAATCACAAGTGTGGCCTGACAGACCAAATTAGCTGATTAATAAACCTGGTGATGAATGACAGAAGGATTACTGCCTGAATAGCAGGTGTGAGTGACCATGGAGCATTTCTTCAGAAAGGCCTTATTTCAGAGGAATATCTCAAACTCTGACCAAATTAAACCAAAACTATCTGCATGGCTAGATACCACTAAATATAGGTTTAACCCTTTAAAGCATAACTAATTTCGTTGAACAGTGAAGACCTCCTCTATACGAAACCTGACTGAGAGACTTTGTGCAGGATTGCTGATATGACAAACAAAATTTAAAAATACAGTGGTAGTATTCATATCTTTTACCTAAGTAAAAGTACTAATACCAAAACGTAAAAATACTCTGTTACAAGTAAAAGTCCTGCAATGAAAACGTTACTAAAGTAAAAGTATGTAGGATTATTAAGGAAAATGTTCTTAAAGTATTCAAAGTAAAAGTAATAATTGCAGAAAGAATGTGACTGTTATTATATTAGATAATTTTTTTATCATTACTCATGATTTTAATGTTGTAATTGTTGAGGGGGAGCTAATTTTTACCTATTTTGTATCGGAGTGCAACTAATGATTATTGGATTAATTTGCTGATTATTTTTTTCTATTAGTCAGTTTTCAAAATTCTGAAAATAATGCTAAATGACGTCATAATTACCCAGAGTGACACCTTCACAATGCTTGCTTTGTCTAACCAAAGTACAATGTTCAACATTATTACAAGTAAATTAAAAATTATTAAAAACGAAAAGCAGCAAATCTTCATGTTTGTGAAGTTGGAACCATGAAATGTTTTTACACAAAAGATTCATAAAAATTCACTTGACCTGGACCTCACTGTTTAAAGACTTGTCATGATTTGAGACTAGCCTAAAACTATAGCAAGCAATGAGGATCTCTATAGGAGCAGCTTCAATCAATGCAGTGATCAATGCAAGAAATCAGCCTCATCAACCATCTGAACTCCCAAAAATGGAAACCACCCCTTCCAGCTTGGGTGATTCCAGAAATAGGAACTGCATGGATGGTTGTTTTCTAATGTACCTGAAGCACGAGTCACATTTACACATTTCTTGCAGTAAAATACAGTTTGTCACATTTTTGAAGCCGTACCCTTTAGGAAATCAGAGGTAAAGGTCACTCAAGTGGGAAATACATGTCTGCCTTTGAAACTGATGTGAGTCATCATAGTCACATCATTGATGAATGGATGTTGTTTTTTTTATTAACATGCCTGATTAAGTGAGATCAATATCAAAGCTTTGACTTACGGGATTCCTGCCAAGCGCTGCTGGAGAACAATTTGAAAGAATTAACTAATTTGAAATATTTCTGCTGCCAGAACTCTCTCTGTCCCAGGAAGCCATGTTGATACTTCCATCTGCCCATGGGTCTGGCCTTTGCTTTTAATGAGTAAGTTGTCAGAAATTGTGTTCCATATGTGTGTTACAAACCTTCCACTCAAATCTTTGAGATTATACCAGCAACAGTTTGTGATGGTGACACTAGAAGTTTTATACACATTTTGGTGTGAAAGAGGTTAACCTGAAATTACACACCTCAAATTTGTGCTGTGCATCCAAACATTGCATAAGTCTTTAATTAGATTCTAGTGGCGATCTCAAAGCTACCTTGGTGAATATGTTGGGCCAAGTTTTGGGGGAAATGATGCACACGACATGTAGAATATTTCCATTTGATTGAATGGTGCAGCCATAGAAAACATGGAGTCTTGGATTTAAACATTTAAACAGTGTAAATAAAATACTAGATAGCTTTAATGAAGATATTACAAGCAAAGATCACTAAAAACTATCTCTGTTTCTTTAGTATGAGCATTTCATAAAAGATACGTGGGCTACATGAATTGAGCTATTCTCCAATGTGTCAGATGTCAGTTAAGTGTTGTGGGAGGGAAAACCCTCAGACTGGGCCAGAGACTTAATGGGCCGCTGCTCTCACAATCTGAATTCTTCCATGTAACTCAACCAATCTACTTGCAGAGGCCGATTGTATTCATGTGTCTAGTCTTATATTTCATCACGACTTTCCGAAGGTGTTATCAACATTGTGAGGCCTGAGTGCTAGTGCTAGCAACATAGCAAGCAAAAGCCTCATTGTCCCTCGGTTGGATGTACAGTATTAATTCAGAATCATGGCCTTCACCTGAGCCTCTGACACAGCCTGCTAGCAACACTGTTGTGTTGGCCACAGTCTGAGAACAACAAGGCTGAGCAAGAAGACTGCAACATAAAGTTCAGTATAACCCGATCAATAAACATCTTAAATATTATCCTAGTATTTAGTAGTTATCAAGCTAGCCACATTTTATTAAAAACAGCTAAACTGTCTTCTTGCCTCAGTTTCACAACAAATGTTTTCCAGATAGACTTCCATAATACCAAGAACTGATGACGCAACTTGTTTGTTTATACTGTATTACTATCCTGTGACCTCTGCACTCCCCCCTATCTCTTCCCGGTGCTCTTCCTGTTTACCTGTGACCTTTCAACCTCACAGACACAGATAGCTTTTATGTGAAGATGTGTGTGAACATTATTGCTAAAAAAAGAAACAAACTGAGCATGTTCTCAGAGTGCTGTTTTATCTTCCAGTATTCACATACTGTAGACTAGAAGGTTTTCTATCCAAGTTGGGTTTAAATCAAGGGCATCTGGACTTGTTTGAAGATACTTCAGAACGGAAGAAGCCGCTTAGATGAGAGGTGGAACGTCTTTGTGTATCTTCTGTGATTTTAACCCACCTTGGATAACTGTGACATGGGTGACTGAGAATCTTCACAGACAAGGTTATCTATCCAACAACAGCTGCTTTCACAGGCCAGTCAGCCCTGCTTTCTTAAAATATTCTTGCTGAAAACACAATCCTCTGTCTTTATTGTTGGTCCAGAGATATTATAACTCCTCTTCAATACAGTGCGAGCTTCAGTGCAAGTGAAATATGATAAAAGGTTCTTCTCTTCGCAGTTCACGGCAATCCTGCAGTTATTAAAGGTAGCTGGTTGTCAGCGGGTGACTGGGAACGCTGTGGCCTCAACCATCTAATTGGGATCCAGGAAGACAAGGTGCATCGGGGTCCAGCAGGGCTTGAGTGTGGAGATAATTGCTGCTGTTTTTCAGTGAGATGGTCTGTGCTGAAGGGTTATTCTCATCAGGTAGACCTTACTGAATATTTAAAATGACTGTATATTCTAATTTAAAGAGGACTGTTGAGCTACATCCTTGCACATGTCTGATCATATTTAAGAAAAAACAAATGTGCCAAGAAAACTTGGGCGTTTCTTAAAATCCTCTCATTGCTTCCTGCTTCCCTTCACTCTGCGTCAGATAAATGACCTCTCCAGCTCTCACAGCAGCGCGTGAAGCCTTGCACACAACTTGTTGCTCATCCAACAGGAAAAAACAAATGGGGCGGAAACAGCTGCCTCTCACCACCCGCTCTACCTGTTTCTCTGTGTCTGAATAGTCTCACCAGCTGATTATGCAATATACCATGCATCCCCCACACTACTTCACCTACTCACTATATAATAATATTATGACATTGCTGGCCACATATGTTTCAACATCAGTTTTCAGCCTCTCGGTAATCCATCAAGGTTCAACAATTCCCTAACTGGATTTTTTGACCCTGTGTTAGTTCAAAAACAGTATCTATCTGGTGGTAGAAATTTCCAAAAGTGCTTAGTGTTTCCTTGGTTCAAAATCTGCTGTACCTGTCAGCTAAATGTGATGGAATTGCATTTACAAGTTCAAAGATAGCTGATTCACCAATGAAGATCCAGTGAGAATAAAACATGTGGAAGATGAAAGAATGAAAAGCAAGCTGCTAAACAACACACACCAGATATGAGATACAAACAGGGTTACAAAACATTGGTAAAATGTGATTTGTCGCGATGTGTTTAGCGTTAGTGAATAGTAGATCTCTGCTCAAACATAAAAGCAGGGCATTACACTACTCAACAAGCGAGTCTCTGTGAGGCTGTACATAGTGCTTTGAGCTAAATGCTACTGACGGCATGCTGACATGCTGAGAATGACAATGGTAACATGCTCAAGATGTTAGTGTAGCGTGTCAGCATGCGATGAAGATTGTATGTATTGTATATCATGGTATATCTAGAAGTCAAGCATAACTGGCCTTGGTTTAGGTTCTTGAAGACATTTCACCTCCAATCAAAAATGCTTCATTCATTGATTCAGTTTTTGATCTATAAAATGTGAACAATTGCCTGTTACAAGATCTGAGAGCCCAAAACGACATTTTCAAATGCCATGTCCAACTAATCTAAAATCCAAAGATATGCAGTTAAAAATTATATTTCAAAAATCCGCATATTTTTAAATTTGAAAAGACCAAAGCAGAGAATGTTTGCAATTTTTTCTTAAACAACTGTTATGATTAATCTTTATTAATTAAAGTTGTTCCTGATTCATTTTCTCAATCAACTAATCAATTCATTTTGTAGTTCTAATTAGCACGAAGTACAGCGTAGGGGACTGTCATCAGTTTTGCAGGTATTTGGTCATAAACCAACGCATTGGACTAACTAAAATTTGACATGACAATATAAAAGTCAGGGGATCACTAATTCATCCTGAGGGGTCCAAATTTGAAATGGCAATCCATCGAGCAATCCATCTTTGGGAGGTGTTGTTAAGCATGATGATTTACGTTCACATGGTTACCCATTTACATTTTGGAGTCTTTTGCAGTTTTTGTACACTGAGCAGACGGTCCAAGTATTCAAACTAAGAATCTCTAACTGTTAAAAACATACATGTCTAGCTGAGATCCCTGAAGTGAGAAAAAACAATGCATCCATCTCCAAAGCAGGAAATCACTCGGCAACATGGCATGGTCTCCTTCAATGAAAATGCTGTTACAGTTCAGCGTTGTTTGCAGTGGGACTTGCTGATCAAACAGTGAGCTGTCTTGGCTGTCGGTGTCAGTCCTTGGAGCAGGCCTCACAGAGGACCATCTGGCCTCTGCTGTGAAAGCTGAAAGCAGCTGAAATAGCCTTGTGAGAATATGATGGATCTCTGCCCACTCAATCCCAATCTGCCAGGAAAATGACACTAGAAGCGTGAAAAATGTCCACCGACACAGCCTTTTCCTGGATTAGGTGACGGGGCAGTGGGAAAATGGGAAGCGGCCTCTTGGCGTGCTGTTTTTAGATAAAAGTGTAAGGGAACCTGCAGGTGGGATTCCCATTAATGCAGGCGTATATACACTGTGTGTGTAGTATCAAGTCACTTCAGCTGTGTATCTCATGTGTTACACTGTGGTGGGAATGTTTTTGTTTACAGGATACAGAATAGTGAGAAAGTGCACCGGACAGCCGAGTCGAGAGAGGAAGTTTGCCCGGCAGACAAATAGCTTGACATTTACGCACACAATCTGTGTGGCCAAAACCAACACAGCAGCAGCATCAGTCCCTGTTTTATTGGAACTGAGTGCATATAGTCCAACATCGGTTAAGTAACATCACCCTGTAGACTCCCAGATGGCCTGTGGGAGTGGAGCAGCATTTTGTTAAATCCACTACGCAGCAGAAGAGAAGCTATGATTAGACTCATCTAGGTCCTATTTCAAGTTCAATTACAACAGGAACCATCTCTCTTTTCAGGAGCCCTATTATATTGTAGCTTGATGACACATTTTCCAAAGAGTATGAATGTACTCGACCTGTAGAGGAGGATCTGAAACGCACCTTCCTTCTGAGCATATTCTATTGCTAATCTGTGTATACTTTCACTTGAGTAGGGTTTGTGAATGCAGAACTTGTAACAGTGTTTTAAATTGCAGTATTTCTAATTTCAATAAGATTACTTTTTCTTTCACTATTAATCACAAGCACTGACGCTTACAGGCATCATTCTTCCTCTTCATGTCTTCATGTCTAGTGTCACATTCCTCCTCTTTATTTAGTAACTGTCCACGGGTAGCCACGAAACACATTCAGTCAGTAATTGTAGTGATTATACCAAAATATGGAGTTTTGTTGCTCTATAGAACCTTTTAGGATTAAAATAAATTACACATTTCGGGAAGCACTAGACCAAACTGTATGATTATATTCTGCCTCTTTCTTGTGTCAAACAGCATCATAATGTTAGGTTACCTGTTTTTTTTTCTTCAGACATCATTCAACAATGATGTTGAGGCCGCTTAGAATATTTCTTGTGACTGACATGTATAGATCACAGACTTAATGTAACAGTAAAGTCGTGTCAGTATAAACAAAACTGACAATTAATAATAAATGAGACACACAACATGGTCTGTTTAATAAAAGTGGTTATTTTAATTTCCTGTTCCCTCCATCGTATTTTCTACAGTTCATCACTCTTTTCAACCATAAAACTTGTGCTCATTGTTTTACTCAAACATTTCCTTTTGTTTGTGTTGCCAGTTTTGTGCTGGAAGCCAGTGAGAGACACAGAGAAGAGATTGCTTACATTAATGGTCCCAGTTCACTGCAACAACAGGATTTTATCTACTGGAATAGATCAGCAGCACACAACACTGAGAGAAGAGAAATAAAACACACATTTAAACACCAAAAACCTACATATACTTAGAATTTACACACACACACACACACACACACACACACACACACACACACACACACGTTCGCTCAGCTTTGATTGAGAACAACCAGACAGTATCACCACAAACCAACAAACACCAAAGTAACATTACCTACAGTACAAAAATCAAAAAATATTTCAAAATATACAATTATTATTTACAGCTCAAGTATACAACCTGTCACTCTTACTATAGATACTCAGTGTGAATTTATCAGAATGTACATCAATATGTACAGATTAAATATATTGTCTTAAATACTATAAATATAACTATGGGTTTGGTCACATAAAGACTAATTGCACAGTTAAATAAATACACTCTTACCCTACTTTTGTTGAGTTGATCAATCGCAGTGTCTTATCTGAGTTAACCTCCAAAAGTTGCTTTGTAGTACATAATGCAACACAGCCGACACATGGACAAGACAGAGAGACCCTGGAGTCGGAGTCTTTGCTTTCAATAATAACAATCAAATATAAATACTAAATGCCAATACCTTATTACTGAGCAATTTTGAACCAATATGAGAAGACATTTTGTTTCCACTGCGCAGAATATTTCATCAGTGCTTGAAAGTGTGGGAACTCCTTGGTGAA
The DNA here is from genome assembly GCF_021292245.1 of Micropterus dolomieu. Lineage (NCBI taxonomy): Eukaryota > Metazoa > Chordata > Actinopteri > Centrarchiformes > Centrarchidae > Micropterus > Micropterus dolomieu. Next base: position 19,435,624 of record NC_060157.1, on the reverse strand, counting down.
ACGTGGCATTCGCTGTGCAAATTCATGTATTGAAATAAGCCACAGAGTTTTAAACATGCTTTCCAAAAGGCTATATAAACTCATGTGTTTTGATTGTGCTCTCATCCATATGTAACTTAGGTTCGTCACCCCTGACATTTCCCATATACTTATTGTGCAGATCAATCTGTAGCTACAGAAAAGGTGCAGAACAAACTAATGGTGCAGTTAGATTCTTGAGAAAATGGCAGTGCATTTCAGTGAGCGGCCCCTTAAAGGATGCAGGGATCAGACCATAAGTAAGTTTCATCATCCAGTTCACCCACACTGACTCACCGACTGGTGAAATTGTGCTCAACATTCCTGTGCTTCCCTCTATGTGCTTTAACTCTAAGCCAGCTAAGCCAAAGCTGCAGGTGAATACAGGTGGGTGCCTTCGGGTTATGTGCCATTTGGGTCGCAAGACAACTTCTTGTACATGTCAGCACTGTATGTTTTTGCATGTTAAATTTGAGCAACTTGTATCTAGTGTTTAACACGTTAAAAGCGTGTTTTCATGTTTGTTTGAAAACATCTTAAAACATTCAAGATAGAAAGGAACCGCTTTTCCACTGATTTAGGGAGAGACCAGAGTGGAATGTTATTTTGTCTTTACAGTGGTTTACATAGTCATAGCGCTGTATCACTCCCTTTAACGCAGACTTTCTCTATTTAAACCATCTTAATATTATCATAATGAAAGATAGATTATATAAAGGGGTTTATGGTAGATTACTAGTGAATGATATTCATCACAGGCAGAAACCTGAGCAGATGCAAGAGCCTTTGTTAGAGGCCATATGACCACATATGACAACAGTGCAGGCATGGGTCACCACTTCATGTACAATAGGGAGGATCAAGCAGTGACAGACAATGGCATGGATGCATCAATCAACGCTGGCATAATAACAGGGCAAACACATATCAGCCTGTTTTTAACGTCATAAGTCCACAAGAAACTAGGTGCCTTTCGTGGACATTCAGCCCACTATCTCTCTATATAAATATTGCTAATCAATAAATAATCAGTGACAGCATTCTTGTAATTAATGTTTCCGCTCCACATATTTTGTCAAATCTGTACTTAATAAACAACTCCAGGGTCTCTGTCTAATTAAGGTGCTGGAGTGAATCAGACGAGACATTGGTCCAAACTCTACACAAACGCGCAACATAATCAAGAAAAGTAAATGACAAAAACATAAGGCAAACAGACAACAGAGATGCCATTCAGGCACCAAATAATGTGACTGACTGTGCTTTGCACTACATCTGTTCAGTCTCAAGTATTGGTGTTGTCTCAGGGAGGGGCCACTGAGACAGGGGGAGCTGTCATTGGCTCATCTGCTGGCCAGCAGAGACACCCAGTGGATAAATCTGTGTATTACCACTTATTCCAAACATTTATATCGCAGTACATTTCCACATTATACTCCTAAACATACGTAGTCATACAAGATTATACATTTAAAAAAAGGCTTTAGTTTTCACACCTCAGTTCACAAAAAGACATCAAAGTGTAGTTTGTAGTGCTGATGAAATGATGTCTGCAGTGGTCACAATTTGAGGAATGCACAACAATTAAACCAAAACATCACCCACTTAGGGATGAAAGTATGATAAATCCACATCACGGCATGGCAGTGAACCTCTAACTCAATGCGCTGTAACAAGAGACATATTCTTGTAGGACCTTGACAGTAAAACGTCTCATCTATGTATTGCAAACAAACAAACAGCCGTGCAGGTGGAGCAGACAAAGCAAGGTGTCCACTCTCCTCTCTCTCCCTCTTCCACATCAGAAGAGGGTCTGTATCTATGGTGTGTTGCCACGGCTTCCCATGGGTAACGTAGCTCTATTTTTAAAACGACAGGGTCATTGGGAGCTCTCGTTCAGTGGCAGACAACAAACGACACACACACACACCTGCACGTACACGGAGACAGAACTCACATTTTCTATTCCTTTATAGTCGTCTGCGTCTCTGCACAGAGACAATTGTGAAGCTCGCCGCTCATAAAACACAAGCCGCTGTGCTTATCTCTGCACGTGCAGTGCCACCCCCTGCCCTTCTAAGGCATTGATTAAAATGGACACGCCTGATAAAAATGATTGAAATGGAAAAGCTTTGTCTATGCCAGCTGCGACTGGAACAGCACAGTGACGACGTGTGCAGTGCTTTTGGCAACAACTCCAGAGCCTTGTTTGTCGAGGAGAGAGGTTGTTTAAAAGAAAAGTGCTGCTCTGTGTTAAGGCTCAGAGATGCTCTAACGATAGCAAGTGAATGTGCTTCTGTGTTTTACGGAGACAAAATGAAGAGGCGAAAAGTTTTGCACTATACTGCGGTGTATATACACGATTTACGGTGACATCTCTGACTATTGCACAACACATATGTACAGTATTCTACATCAGTGGGGAATGCAGGGGTAGAAGGAGATCCACAGTTTTATGAGGACCCTACTTTGACTGGTTATTATTGCTGATGCATGATAGGCACAATGAACTTAAAGATGTAATGTGCTTGTAACACTGTTTACACTATCAGAATCACTTATTACATACTGTTGTGGATGTATTTATAATCATTTTGTTTTCTAAGAAATGCTCTCATACAATTTTTTTCTGAGTCTCCTTCCATCCTATCCCCACAAATAACAATCCTTTACAACTGAACCAGAATAAGGTTGAGGATCTCCTATATCTTGGAACATCCAACTGTCTGAAAAATAACCTTCTCTAAACTGGTGACACATGGGATTGCGGTTCAGTACAATGTAAAGCCTTTTAGCGTTGCGCACATCTTAACCTCGGCCAGAGCTATTACAAAACAAAGCCTGTATCTAGTCAGTATCAGTGGATCTTTCTAAGCTTCATTCATCCCTCAATTCCTTTCTCTGCCCCCCTCTCTAATATGTTGACAGATGGAAAAGGTCATCATATCAGGGCTGGAAAGAAGGGAAGAGCCACAGGTAAGAAGCGATGGTGCAGAAAATAAGGGATTCAGCTCTGGGGGTTAAGGAGTTATGAACGCTGCAACAACCAGCAGTGAATTTTCTCTCCATCTTGACTTCCTCTGTTCCTCCCTTTCTTTCTCTATCTCCCTCTCTCCAAGCAGGGCCGGGGTTCAATGGACGGGAGGATATATGAGCTCAGTGGATCATAGCTCAGACTCGGGTGAGCCGATGTTCTGGTAGCTCGTCTTAGTGTTGGTGCCATAGTTGGTGTTGGTCATCTCCTGGGTGCCGCCGGGGCCCAGGTAAGCGCGGTGGGTGGGCATTGGAGAAGGAGCCTCGCTGGGGTTCATGCTGAGGATGAAGCGCTGCTCATCTTGCTCTTCGAGGTTGGAGATGTCCTTCATCATGCCTTTACGGTAGGATACGGACAGCTTGTTTGAACCGTCTGAGATCAGATTGAAGTGGCGGACAATGAAGACGACGGGTAGAGGCAGCATAGCCACCACGATGAGGGCGTAGGCCATGGCTAAAGCCCACGGAGGGTAGCTTTGGAAACGCTCTGCACCCTGGCAAAGAAAGAGTGCAGAGGGAAGATGAAAAGAAAACTCCTTTCTTTTGTTCTTTCTTTCTGTAAACACACATTAAACATGAGAAACTGAACACTGACCTCAGCCTCCACCCAGGCGTTGTATCCTGAAGGACTGACGGCCATCTCGATGACAGTGGCGGTGATCAGCACCACCAGGATAGCTGGTGACACATACTTCCACATGTAGAAATAAAAGGAATATGGCCTGAAACCAAGCATGTCCTCCAGGTCCTGCATGAACCTGTGAGGATGGGAAATAAATAAATAAATAAATAAATAAATCCATTTCAGTGTCCCAGTTGTCCATGTCAATGAGCAAACATTCACAATACCAGAGTCATGGAACTAGAACACTGCAACCAATCATTAGTTATTAATTACAGCTGTGCTTCTATAACAAGTTAAACTATCTGCTGTGAAAAAGTTTTATTGTTTGTTTGTTATCTGTCCTGATTTGAATACCATGTTCTGCATTTCTGCATGCATTTATCACAGACTGGTAAGATCTATGCCACTATCAATAGATGATGTTCTTCAATCTTGTATGCAACTTCAATCACATTCACAACATCTAAAAAAATCAAAGTTTGAATTTTTATTTCAAAATATGAAATATAAATTTTTAAATATATAACAATGTCAATACTTGTATTAAGATCACTGTAAATGAATGCGTTAGCTTTTGTTTATGTTCAGTACCATCTCACTGTAACTCAAAATACACACAAACTTACAATCACAAACTATCTGCGACTCACAGCGGAAGAGTCTGCCCACTTGATTACTACTGGCGTATGCTGGTGTCCCATCAGTTGGGCGACATTATCAGTTACACATTTGTTTTTCACTGATTGAAAAAATGGACTTGCGACGTGACAGCGTGTTAAAAGTGAAAATTGTCTCATGGTCAATGCGTGAAGAGTTGGCAGCCCTGTATCCAAATATGACCTCAGCCTACATATCCAGTAGAGTTACCTCTTTGTGCCGTAGATCCAGGCAACAGAGATGTTTTCCAGGATTACCACCACAGTGAGAGGCAAACCAGCTGAGTAATCGTCAAACATGGTGACAAAGTAGTTTCCTGAACGCTGCACAAACAGCAGGCCCAAAAGAAAGGCTATGATACAGCAAGCCACTGAGAAACAGGAGAAGACACATCAAATGAGAATGACAAATACTCTAACTTTATCAAGTGCAAGAGATTTTGAGTTTGATGACTGGAATCCAAAACAATTAGCTCACCACACAGAATCTCTTTCCGGATCTTGAAAGCATCCAGTATGGGTGTGGTGATGCCAGTCATGGTGCCTATCATGCTTCCCAGACCCAAGTTAATCAGCATGAAGAAGAACATAACAGACCAGAAGGGACTGGCAGGGAAATGTGTCATGGCCTCTGTGAAGGCGATGAACGCTAGGCCAGTGCCCTGAACTGCCTGGAGGACGGAGAGAAGGAGGTGGAGGGTTACACAGGTCAAAGATGGCTAATGTGCTTTTTGGAAATGAATGATTCCATGTGGACAATCACCCACCTAACTTCCTTTTCAAGGTTCATTTGTTAAAGTGCAACCGCTTAAAGTGATGTACTCATCCGGAGACACTTTAAATGAGTGAGTTACTGTATATTATGCTTAAAATTCCAGCATCACCAACACAACAAGCAAAAATAAGAAAAGTGGTTTAAATTACATCAACAAACAGTACCAGTATCCAAACAGTATTTGAATATGGAATTGTGGAAATGATAGGGAATAGCTTGACCCCATTGCCTGCGAAGTCATGAAATCAAGCTATTGAGCCTTGTAAAATCCCACTAAGCAAACTTAAAGTTCAGGATTAAAAGGAATGTTATGGAAAATACTATTTCTAATTTGATGGCAGGATACCTCAAACTTAGATTTGATGAAAAATTTAACCACCATTCTGAATTAGTATTCAAAGAAACCATAAAAACAGCGCATTTGCTTCATGCTTCTGGTGAAACTAATTTAACATTAAAGTAATTAATTACTTAGCATCATGGCATTTTTAATCTGGACTTTATATATTAGGACAACGTATCACCATTTAAACATAAACTACATTTTGATAACTAAACACACTTTTGATTATTCAGAAATATTCATCTATCACATTCTCATTTCTGCTTGTGAACTCTCCCCCTCTGACCTTGTTGAGTTCATCCTCCAGCAAACAGGCATCCAGGCCCAGCTGGCTGAAGCTTTCCTCCTTCACCGTCTTAATGACACTGTACATCTCTGCGTAGTCCACAGTGGACAGGTGGGAAAAGTTAATGTGAGGAGGGATCAGCTCTTTGCTCAGTTCACCGGTGTTTAGGAAGCCCAGGATCTTCTCTGCATTGCTGTACATGGAAAAATGGACATTTGGACAAGAAGGATGTGTTGGTGAGTAAAGGCTATAGTAAAGATGGCTGCCAAAGAGCGACTGCTTTGTTACAGTGTGATATACTCACTCGACAACACACTTCTCGTTCATGACATTTGCCTTGAACCCCAGGACAGCAAACACAACTAACGTGGCCAGAATGGAGGTCACAAAGTTTATGATGGAGACCAGCGTTGCGTCAAAGTGGCAGTTGTTGTCCCGCTTGTTGTAGCTGGAAAAAGCGATGACGCCGCCAAAGCCCAGCCCGAGAGCAAAGAAGACCTGCGTGGCTGCTTCTCTCCACACCTGCGGCTCCAACATCTTTTCCAGCTAGCGCCAGGAAAGGTTGGTGACAGATTAGGTCATATATATTGTCATTTATCCTCTTTAAAAAACCCTTGTTCATGACAATATTTAATATATATCCTATATCTGCCACCATTTTTTCACAGCTGTCCCTTATCTTATCTCTATTATAAGTTATCTTTGTTGTTTTAATAATTCCTACTACTATAGTAACAGGGAAACCCATGTGTTTACTTCTGTTGCAATACACTGCACTATGAAGTGAGTCTTCAGCTTCATCTGAGCTCTGATGATGAAGTTAATCTCACAGTGTATTGCAAAGGCACTAAATCTCTTTACTACTCTCCCTTGACATTTGATGTCAGTACATGGCCCGACTACGACATAACTCACATTGCATCATCATATATAAAGTAATTGCATCATTTTATTTGGTGTCCATTTTTCCATGTAATGATACATATTGTCCACTAGAGGGACACATCAATCCAACACATGACACTGGATGTTAATGACATTTTCATATGTGTGGATATGAATGGCCTTGGTGGTAAACCATTAAGCACTCATGGCTGAACAGCTTGCATAGACAAAGTGTCACTCATGTTACATATTTGTCTGGCTAACAATCCGTGAATGAGTGAGCAAGTTCAAGACTACATTTTCCCCTCCAGCGCACCACAATTACATTAATTTTATTGTGAAAATCCCCTCCCAATCCTGCTGAGGCAATCCTGTTAAAGAATTGCCCCCTTTTTTTGGTCAAAATCATCACTGTTTTTTCTCTCACCTTAGGGGTGAACATGTGAGCGATGCCATCCACTGCTCCCTTCAGCATCAAACCTCGCACCAGGAAACAGAAAAGCACCAAATATGGGAAGAGAGAGCTGAAGTACATCACCTGAGAGAGAGAGGGAAAGAGAGAGAGAGAGAGCGTCAAGTACATTACAAAGTGTTGCCATGGACACGCTTTTCGGAGGCCTCGCACATAAAGGAGGACCAAAATGTAACCACGTTCGTGCACACACACACACACACACACACACACACACACACACACACACACACTCACTCACACGATGAATCAATCCCCAAACTGCTTTGTGTTAGCTTGGCACTCTAAATGTGGAGAGGACTCCATGAGGGTTTGGAAAGATGAGTCAAAAATCCTTCCTACAGCATTACGGGGAACCATCGCAGTACTGATTATGATAATTGGATTACTAAATTTAGTGTTTAAAAAACCGTGTCAGACCTTGGCGATCCGTGTATTTTCCTATTGAAAATGCGGGCTGGATGTTGCACTGTGGCTTATGACTCACTCTCTGGATCGAGATTACTGGATGTTGTTGCAGTTGTTGCCAAACGGAGCATTTTCCATCTGCATCCTGAACTGGTCTTTGCTTGGTTCAGTTTAAGCTTATTAATGTTGCATGTGTCTCTCTTTTATAATATAGATGAGAACCAAAAATAGATTAGTGCTGATGACAGGCTTTAGCATCTTACTTTTGACTGAAACGCATTAGCAAAGTGAGTAAAACACTCACTGATATGGATGAATCATCTATTAAAAACAGAATTATAAAGCTTTTGTTAAAAATTATTTATTGTGTGCATCTTTACACAGACTCTATGGTGTATAGTTTGTGTGCTCGGACCCTGCTGTGAAGCCGTGCAGACCCCGTACCTTCCCAGAGGATTGGATACCCTTGATGACAGCCAGGCAGACCAAGATCCAAGCCACCAGCAGGGACAGGGTCATCTTCCAGTTCAGGCCCCCCGTGTCGTCAATGGAGCTGGTGATGTTGAGAGTCTGGCGGTACCAGAAGTAAGTGGTGGCCGAGCTCTTCTCACACTCCGGCACCACGACTACAACAGTAACAAGGAAATGGAGGAAAACAGCACAAACTGTGTATTCATATGTAACAACTATTTTAAAGAGGTGGTATTATGCTCATTTTCAGGTTCAAAATCTTAATTAGGGGTTGTACCAGAACAGGTTTACATGGTTTAATTTTCAAAAAACACCATATTTTTCTCATACTGCACATTGCTGCCGCTCCTCTTTTCACCCTATGTGTTGTACGCTCCGCTCTTGAGCTACAGAGTGATGCATCTTACTTGTACAAAATCTTTGTTGGGAGTTGCACATGCGCAGTTCCCAGGTAAGGACTACTAGCCAATCAGAAGCAGAGAAGGGCGGGTTGTAAGAAACAAGGTAGTGTGATCCAAATCAAAGCTGCTTCAGACTGCGACCGTAACCTAGCAGATGGTACAAGTTACTCAAGTCCACAACCACACAACATCATTATTCCACATCTTACCATTAGGACTAAACGTTGAACTGTTTCCAGTGGGCTGACGATCTAACGTTATGCTGCCTTGCTGAAAAATGCTACCATAGCGCAAATCGATAGACTCGACTCTACTCGGCCCTGCTCTGTTTTCCATTGCAGATAGTACCCAGAGATAGTACGTAGCTTGTCGTCATAGCGACGCCACACACGCACACAACTGCTGCAACGTGATGTTCAATGCAACACACACACCAGTGATCCACACAGCTTTCTCTTTTTTAAGTTAAAACGTTTCAACATTCCTCAGAATGTAAAGACAGATAAGCGGTATGAAAACCTTCCAGCTGTGTTTTCCTCTGCCGTTGTTGCTGCAGCGGTCTGTGTGACGGCGGGAGCAGAGGGCTCTGTGAGCAGGCCTCACGTGCTCCTACCGCGGGTTGGCACAGGCTTCCCCCGCAGCCACTTGCAGAGCTCCTCAACTCCGAAAATATTCAAGCACATTTTTGTTCCGCCATCACTTCTCGTAAAACTGTCAATATTTGAAATCTACACAGCTGATTTCTCACCTCAAAACTTTTCAGAAGTGGATTTAGTGATGAAATTACATATGAAAACTGTAAAACTTTCTGTTGCTGGCCTCTGTCTGCTGCACGCTATGATGATGCTGTGAATAGTGAATATTCTCTCTGACCAATCAGCAGTCTGTCGTGTTTTCACGTTACATTTTAGTATCCCTCAGCTCGCTTGGAACCTCGACGGAGGTGAGGTGATACAAAAAAAAAGTACCTGGAAGGAGGTACAGGTGCAACATTTCTACAATGGAAAACCAAACAAAGGCAAGTCGATCGAGCCAAAGGGCCTCCGCTCAGACTAGCTTGGTTTGAGGGCGTGCCTGACCCCCGCTAGCCGCTTGGCAAGCTTTATGATGCGTTTTCATTGTGACGTCAAAAGTAAAGGAAGTGAAGGGCTGGACTACAAACGAGCTGTTTTCAAGCGGTTCAGAGCAGAGCTTTCTGTGGGAGAAGGGAACTCCCTTTGGGCTGGACTTTGGGCTTTTTCACTTTGCAAACCTGTTACATGCACAAAAAAGAAAACTCAATAAAGGAGAGGGAAAAAGCCCAAAAGCATAATACCACCTCTTTAATGTTTAGCTTGTCAAGGTTTAGCTAATTAAACTATAAAAATTGCTCCCATTTTTAAACATACACTGGACAATTTGTATCAATTATTGAGTCAGACATGCCTCACTTTCTTAAAAGAAGAAAAAAAGTTTGATACAAGACATAAATCAAAAAGTAAGTGTCATTTTTTTTGATTTTATGCAGCATTATTCTCTCTTATTTCAAGATATTAGTGATCATTTCAAAAATTTTTAAATACTGTAAGTTAATTCATACTAGAGTCAGGAATTTCCACTTTTCAGACTCAATACTTGACAAACATTACTTGCTAATATGGAGACTTTAAAGTGTATGTTTTAAATTAAAAATCTCCTTAGGTGCCCTGTGGAGTTGGAGTTTCCATTCAGTGTTGAGCGCATTTCCTTCTTTATAAAATTTTGCAAAGCAGATTTTTAAAACTTTTGTTTACAGCCATGAGCTTCATCTTCTTCCCACCAATTACAGGAACGTGCATCGTGTCACCCGGGTGCATGTGCACATGTGTCTTTGTGTGGGTGCATGAGGCGGGAAAAAAATGGGCGCCCACTCGGTAAAGCAGCGCTCCAA